>NC_092343.1:253280000-253292500 GCF_046630445.1 Rutidosis leptorrhynchoides
TAAGAGTCGTGCAAAATTTCAGGTCGATCCGACATGATTTGAGCACTGTATGAAAAATTATGACTCCTCAGAAAATCAATGTCTGTTCCTGTCACTTCACTTTTTGTGCAATATGTATATATAGGGGGTACCATGTCCACTCCATGCCCTGGTACCCAGACAAGGGGTCGGAAAGTGCAAGGCAATAGAGGTTGCCTAGCGAAGCCGGAGAGCGATTACGAGTAATGAGTGACCCTATAACATGAAGCCAAACACCAAGTCGTGGCCCCGAAAACCAAGTCGTGACCGAGAAATATGAGCCATGGCCTGGTCGTCACCTAGCAAACCAAGTCGCGACTTAGTTTTCTAGGCCACTGCCAAGCTAAATCTTAGTCGCGACTTGGATTTATAGCCCATTGCCAAGCTAAATCAAGCACGACGTCGTGCATTTAAAAAAATTATGACTCCTCAGAAAATCAATGTCTGTTCCTGTCACTACACTTTTTGTGCAATATGTATATATAGGGGGTACCATGTCCACTCCATGCCCTGGTACCCAGATGTTGGGTCGGAAAGTGCATGCTACTAGAGGTTGCCTAGCGAAGCCGGAGAGCGATTACGAGTAACGAGTGACCCTATAACAAGTAACGAGTGACCCTATAACACGAAGCCAAACCCCAAGTCGTGGCCCCGAAAACCAAGTCGTGACCGAGAAATAATAGCCACGGCCTGGTCGTCACCTAGCAAACCAAGTCGCGACTTGGTTTTCTAGGCCACTGCCAAGCTAAATCTAAGTCGCGACTTGGATTTTTAGCCCATTGCCAAGCTAAATCAAGCACGACGCCATGATTTTGAAAAATTATGATTCCTCAGAAAATCAATGTCTGTTCCTGTCACTTCACTTTTTGTGCAATATGTATATATAGGGGACTGGGTGTTCCTGGACGAGGGCGTGCGAGTTGAGTCACTAGTCGAACTTTGTTCTCGACTACTGTGTGCCAATATACTCCATTCCCGACCGGAATTACCCCTTCTCCTCGGTGGGGAGTTCGTTTTTTGGCTTAAGAAAGCCTAAAAGCGGGCGAGGATTGAAATGTCCCGTTCTTATTGATTAAAAACGTTCCATATTAATTGATTTCGTTGCGAGGTTTTGACCTCTATATGAGACGTTTTTCAAAGACTGCATTCATTTTAAAACAAACCATAACCTTTATTTCATCAATAAAGGTTTAAAAAGCTTTACGTAGATTATCAAATAATGATAATCTAAAATATCCTGTTTACACACGACCATTACATAATGGTTTACAATACAAATATGTTACAACAAAATAAGTTTCTTGAATGCAGTTTTTACACAATATCATACAAGCATGGACTCCAAATCTCGTCCTCATTTAAGTATGCGATAGCGGAAGCTCTTAATAATCACCTGAGAATAAACATTCTTAAAACGTCAACAAAAATGTTGGTGAGTTATAGGTTTAACCTATATATATCAAATCATAATAATAGACCACAAGATTTCATATTTCAATATACATCCCATACATAGAGATAAAAATCATTCATATGGTGAACACCTGGTAATCGACATTAACAAGATGCATATATAAGAATATCCCCATCATTCCGGGACACCCTTCGGATATGATATAAATTTCGAAGTACTAAAGCATCCGGTACTTTGGATGGGGCTTGTTGGGCCCGATAGATCTATCTTTAGGATTCGCGTCAATTAGGGTGTCTGTTCCCTAATTCTTAGATTACCAGACTTAATAAAAAGGGGCATATTCGATTTCGATAATTCAACCATAGAATGTAGTTTCACGTACTTGTGTCTATTTTGTAAATCATTTATAAAACCTGCATGTATTCTCATCCCAAAAATATTAGATTTTAAAAGTGGGACTATAACTCACTTTCACAGATTTTTACTTCGTCGGGAAGTAAGACTTGGCCACTGGTTGATTCACGAACCTATAACAATATATACATATATATCAAAGTATGTTCAAAATATATTTACAACACTTTTAATATATTTTGATGTTTTTAGTTTATTAAGTCAGCTGTCCTCGTTAGTAACCTACAACTAGTTGTCCACAGTTAGATGTACAGAAATAAATCGATAAATATTATCTTGAATCAATCCACGACCCAGTGTATACGTATCTCAGTATTGATCACAACTCAAACTATATATATTTTGGAATCAACCTCAACCCTGTATAGCTAACTCCAACATTCACATATAGAGTGTCTATGGTTATTCCGAAATATATATAGATGTGTCGACATGATAGGTGGAAACATTGTATACGTGTCTATGGTATCTCAAGATTACATAATATACAATACAAGTTGATTAAGTTATGGTTGGAATAGATTTGTTACCAATTTTCACGTAGCTAAAATGAGAAAAATTATCCAATCTTGTTTTACCCATAACTTCTTCATTTTAAATCCGTTTTGAGTGAATCAAATTGATATGGTTTCATATTGAACCCTATTTTATGAATCTAAACAGAAAAAGTATAGGTTTATAGTCGGAAAAATAAGTTACAAGTCATTTTTGTAAAGGTAGTCATTTCAGTCGAAAGAACGACGTCTAGATGACTATTTTAGAAAACATACTTCCACTTTGAGTTTAACCATAATTTTTGGATATAGTTTCATGTTCATAATAAAAATCATTTTCTCAGAATAACAACTTTTAAATCAAAGTTTATCATAGTTTTTAATTAACTAACCCAAAACAGCCCTCGGTGTTACTACGACGGCGTAAATCCGGTTTTACGGTGTTTTTCGTGTTTCCAGGTTTTAAATCATTAAGTTAGCATGTCATATAGATATAGAACATGTGTTTAGTTGATTTTAAAAGTCAAGTTAGAAGGATTAACTTTTGTTTGCGAACAAGTTTAGAATTAACTAAACTATGTTCTAGTGATTACAAGTTTAAACCTTCGAATAAGATAGCTTTATATGTATGAATCGAATGATGTTATGAACATCATTACTACCTTAAGTTCCTTGGATAAACCTACTGGAAAAGAGAAAAATGGATCTAGCTTCAATGGATCCTTGGATGGCTCGAAGTTCTTGAAGCAGAATCATGACACGAAAACAAGTTCAAGTAAGATCATCACTTGAAATAAGATTGTTATAGTTATAGAAATTGAACCAAAGTTTGAATATGATTATTACCTTGTATTAGAATGATAACCTACTATAAGAAACAAAGATTTCTTGAGGTTGGATGATCACCTTACAAGATTGGAAGTGAGCTAGCAAACTTGAAAGTATTCTTGATTTTATGAAACTAGAACTTTTGGAATTTATGAAGAACACTTAGAACTTGAAGATAGAACTTGAGAGAGATCAATTAGTTGAAGAAAATTGAAGAATGAAAGTGTTTGTAGGTGTTTTTGGTCGTTGGTGTATGGATTAGATATAAAGGATATGTAATTTTGTTTTCATGTAAATAAGTCATGAATGATTACTCATATTTTTGTAATTTTATGAGATATTTCATGCTAGTTGCCAAATGATGGTTCCCACATGTGTTAGGTGACTCACATGGGCTGCTAAGAGCTGATCATTGGAGTGTATATACCAATAGTACATACATCTAAAAGCTGTGTATTGTACGAGTACGAATATGGGTGCATACATGTAGAATTGTTGATGAAACTGAACGAGGATGTAATTGTAAGCATTTTTGTTAAGTAGAAGTATTTTGATAAGTGTCTTGAAGTCTTTCAAAAGTGTATGAATACATATTAAAACACTACATGTATATACATTTTAACTGAGTCGTTAAGTCATCGTTAGTCGTTACATGTAAATGTTGTTTTGAAACCTTTAGGTTAACGATCCTGTTAAATGTTGTTAACCCAATGTTTATAATATCAAAAGAGATTTTAAATTATTATATTATCATGATATTATGATGTACGAATATCTCTTAATGTGATATATATACATTAAATATCGTTACAACGATAATCGTTACATATATGTCTCGTTTCAAAATCATTAAGTTAGTAGTCTTGTTTTTACATATGTAGTTCATTGTTAATATAATTAATGATATGTTTACTTATCATAATATCATGTTAACTATATATATAACCATATATATGTCATCATATAGTTTTTACAAGTTTTAACGTTCGTGAATCACCGGTCAACTTGGGTGGTCAATTGTCTATATGAAACCTATTTCAATTAATCAAGTCTTAACAAGTTTGATTGCTTAATATGTTGGAAACATTTAATCATGTAAATATCAATCTCAATTAATATATATAAACATGGAAAAGTTCGGGTCACTACAGTACCTACCCGTTAAATAAATTTCGTCCCGAAATTTTAACATGTTGAAGGTGTTGACGAATCTTCTAGAAATAGATGCGGGTATTTCTTCTTCATCTGATCTTCATGCTCCCAGGTGAACTCGGGTCCTCTACGAGCATTCCATCGAACCTTAACAATTGGTATCTTGTTTTGCTTAAGTCTTTTAACCTCACGATCCATTATTTCGACGGGTTCTTCGATGAATTGAAGTTTTTCGTTGATTTGGATTTCATCTAACGGAATAGTGAGATCTTCTTTAGCAAAACATTTCTTCAAATTCGAGACGTGGAAAGTGTTATGTACAGTCGCGAGTTGTTGAGGTAACTCAAGTCGGTAAGCTACTGGTCTGACACGATCAATAATCTTGAATGGTCCAATATACCTTGGATTTAATTTCCCTCGTTTACCAAATCGAACAACGCCTTTCCAAGGTGCAACTTTAAGCATGACCATCTCTCCAATTTCAAATTCTATATCTTTTCTTTTAATGTCAGCGTAGCTCTTTTGTCGACTTTGGGCGGTTTTCAACCGTTGTTGAATTTGGATGATCTTCTCGGTAGTTTCTTGTATAATCTCCGGACCCGTAATCTGTCTATCCCCCACTTCACTCCAACAAATTGGAGACCTGCACTTTCTACCATAAAGTGCTTCAAACGGCGCCATCTCAATGCTTGAATGGTACCTGTTGTTGTAGGAAAATTCTACTAACGGTAAGTGTCGATCCCAACTGTTTCCGAAATCAATAACACATGCTCGTAGCATGTCTTCAAGCGTTTGTATCATCCTTTCGCTCTGCCCATCAGTTTGTGGATGATAGGCAGTACTCAAGTCTAGACGAGTTCCTAGTGCTTGCTGTAATGTCTGCCAGAATCTTGAAATAAATCTGCCATCCCTATCAGAGATAATAGAGATTGGTATTCCATGTCTGGAGACGACTTCCTTCAAATACAGTCGTGCTAACTTCTCCATCTTGTCATCTTCTCTTATTGGCAGGAAGTGTGCTGATTTGGTGAGATGATCAACTATTACCCAAATAGTATCAAAACCACTTGCAGTCCTTGGCAATTTAGTGATGAAATCCATGGTAATGTTTTCCCATTTCCATTCAGGGATTTCGGGTTGTTGAAGTAGACCTGATGGTTTCTGATGCTCAGCTTTGACCTTAGAACACGTCAAACATTCTCCTACGTATTTAGCAACATCGGCTTTCATACCCGGTCACCAAAAATGTTTCTTGAGATCCTTGTACATCTTCCCCGTTCCAGGATGTATTGAGTATCTGGTTTTATGAGCTTCTCTAAGTACCATTTCTCTCATATCTCCAAATTTTGGTACCCAAATCCTTTCAGCCCTATACCGGGTTCCGTCTTCCCGAATATTAAGATGCTTCTCCGATCCTTTGGGTATTTCATCCTTTAAATTTCCCTCTTTTAAAACTCCTTGTTGCGCCTCCTTTATTTGAGTAGTAAGGTTATTATGAATCATTATATTCATAGATTTTACTCGAATGGGTTCTCTGTCCTTCCTGCTCAAGGCATCGGCTACCACATTTGCCTTCCCCGGGTGGTAACGAATCTCAAAGTCGTAATCATTCAATAATTCAATCCACCTACGCTGCCTCATATTCAGTTGTTTCTGATTAAATATGTGTTGAAGACTTTTGTGGTCGGTATATATAATACTTTTGACCCCATATAAGTAGTGCCTCCAAGTCTTTAATGCAAAAACAACTGCGCCTAATTCCAAATCATGCGTCGTATAATTTTGTTCGTGAATCTTCAATTGTCTAGACGCATAAGCAATCACCTTCGTTCGTTGCATTAATACACAACCGAGACCTTACTTTGATGCGTCACAATAAATCACAAAATCATCATTCCCTTCAGGCAATGACAATATAGGTGCCGTAGTTAGCTTTTTCTTCAATAACTGAAACGCTTTCTCTTGTTCATCATTCCATTCAAATTTCTTCCCTTTATGCGTTAATGCAGTCAAGGGTTTTGCTATTCTGGAAAAGTCTTGGATGAACCTTCTGTAGTAACCAGCTAGTCCTAAAAACTGGCGTATGTGTTTCGGAGTTTTCGGGGTTTCCCACTTTTCAACAGTTTCTATCTTTGCCGGATCCACCTTAATACCTTCTTTGTTCACTATGTGACCGAGGAATTGAACTTCTTCCAACCAAAATGCACACTTTGAAAACTTAGCGTACAATTCTTCCTTCCTCAATATTTCTAACACCTTTCTCAAATTTTTACCGTGTTCTTGGTCATTCTTTGAGTAAATAAGTATGTCATCAATGAAAACAATGACAAACTTGTCAAGGTATGGTCCACGCACTCGGTTCATAAGGTCCATGAACACAGCTGGTGCATTAGTTAAACCAAATGGCATGACCATAAACTCGTAATGACCGTAACGTGTTCTGAAAGCAGTCTTTGGAATATCATCTTCTTTCACCCGCATTTGATGATACCCGGAACGTAAGTCAATCTTTGAATAAACAGACGAGCCTTGTAGTTGATCAAATAAGTCGTCGATTCTCGGTAGTGGGTAGCGATTCTTGATGGTAAGTTTGTTCAACTCTCGGTAGTCGATACACAACCTGAATGTACCATCTTTCTTCTTGACAAACAAAATAGGAGCTCCCCACGGTGATGTGCTTGGTCGAATGAAACCACGCTCTAAAAGTTCTTGTAATTGGCTTTGTAGTTCTTTCATCTCACTGGGTGCGAGTCTGTAAGGAGCACGAGCTATTGGTGCAGCTCCTGGTACAAGATCTATTTGAAATTCAACGGATCGATGTGGGGGTAATCCCGGTAATTCTTTCGGAAATACATCGGGAAATTCTTTTGCGACGGGAACATCATTGATGCTCTTTTCTTCAGTTTGTACTTTCTCGACGTGTGCTAGAACAGCATAGCAACCTTTTCTTATTAGTTTTTGTGCCTTCAAATTACTAATAAGATGTAGCTTCGTGTTGCCCTTTTCTCCGTACACCATTAAGGGTTTTCCTTTTTCTCGTATAATGCGAATTGCATTTTTGTAACAAACGATCTCTGCTTTCACTTCTTTCAACCAGTCCATACCGATTATCACATCAAAACTCCCTAACTCTACTGGTATCAAATCAATCTTAAATGTTTCGCTAACCAGTTTAATTTCTCGATTCCGACATATATTATCTGCTGAAATTAATTTACCATTTGCTAATTCGAGTAAAAATTTACTATCCAAAGGCGTCAATGGACAACTTAATTTAGCACAAAAATCTCTACTCATATAGCTTCTATCCGCACCCGAATCAAATAAAATGTAAGCAGATTTATTGTCAATAAGAAACGTACCCGTAACAAGCTCCGGGTCTTCTTGTGCCTCTGCCGCATTAATATTGAAAACTCTTCTGCGGCCTTGTCCATTCGTGTTCTCCTGGTTCGGGCAATTTCTAATAATGTGGCCCGGTTTTCCACATTTATAACAAACTACATTGGCATAACTTGCTCCGACACTACTTGCTCCGCCATTACTCGTTCCGACACCATTTGTTCCTTTCGTTCTATTAACCCCTTGTCCGTAGACCTCACACTTCGCCGCGCTATGACCATTTCTTTTACACTTGTTGCAAAATTTGGTGCAGAACCCCGAGTGATACTTTTCACACCTTTGGCATAGCTGCTTCTGATTGTTGTTGTTATTGCGGTTATTATTGTTGTTGGGATGATTGTTGTAGTTGCTGTTGTTGTTGTTGTTGTTTCTATTGGGCCGTTTGTTGTAGTTGCGATTGATGTTGCGATTGTTGGGATAATTGTTGCGATTATTGTTGTAATTGCTGTTGTTGTTGTATTGGTGATTCTTATCACCGTTTTCCTCCCACTTTCTTTTGACTTGCTTCACATTGGCCTCTTCAGCAGTCTGTTCTTTAATTCTTTCTTCAATCTGGTTCACTAGTTTGTGAGCCATTCTACATGCCTGTTGTATGGAGGCGGGCTCGTGTGAACTTATATCTTCTTGGATTCTTTCCGGTAATCCTTTCACAAATGCGTCGATCTTCTCTTCCTCATCTTCGAATGCTCCCGGACACAATAGGCACAATTCTGTGAATCGTCTTTCGTACGTGGTAATATCAAATCCTTGGGTTCGTAACCCTCTAAGTTCTGTCTTGAGCTTATTGACCTCAGTTCTGGGACGGTACTTCTCGTTCATCAAGTGCTTGAATGCTGACCACGGTAGTGCGTACGCATTGTCTTGTCCCACTTGCTCTAAATAGGTATTCCACCATGTTAACGAAGAACCTGTGATGGTATGCGTAGCGTACTTCACTTTGTCCTCTTCAGTACACTTACTTATGGCAAACACCGATTCGACCTTCTCGGTCCACCGTTTCAATCCGATCGGTCCTTCGGTTCCATCAAATTCCAAAGATTTGCAGGCAGTAAATTCTTTGTAGGTGCATCCTACACGATTTCCTGTACTGCTAGATCCAAAGTTATTGTTGGTATGTAGCGCAGCCTGTACTGCGGCTATGTTTGAAGCTAGAAAAGTACGGAATTCCTCTTCATTCATATTCACGGTGTGTCGAGTAGTCGGTGCCATTTCCTTCAAAATAGTCAAATGGAACAAGTTAATCATACAGAATATTAAGAGTAGTTAATAGTATTTCGTAGCATAATATGAACTCATTTATAAAAGCTTTTTCTTCATATTAGCGTTTTATAAGTTTAAATTCGGGTAGTACCTACCCGTTAAGTTCATACTTAGTAGCTAATATACAATTCAACTACTACAATTCTATATGAAAAACTGATTATAATAATATTTCGCGTTCAAACTTTTACACAATATTTTACAAACTTACAATACCGCTTATTTTACATATAGCATGAAATATAGCACACAATAAATTTGATACAAGATGGTTGTGAAGATAATTCTAGCTAGTACACAAGTCGTTCAGCAAAGGCAATAAAGACACGTAATTCATACGTCCAGAAACAAGTCATGCATTCTGGTTTTACTAGGATTACTTCCCATCCTTGGTCTTGTGGAACATAACCGTTATGGCCGTTGATAAGACAGCATGTTGTAACGTCGTCAAAGGGGCGAGGGTTACGTAATGTCCAACAGTCCCGTAACAATCTAAAAACCTCATTTCTTACCCCAATTACCGACTTCGTCACTTGTGGAAACATTTTGTTTAATAGTTGTAGCCCGATGTTCTTGTTCTCACTTTGGTGAGAAGCGAACATTACTAATCTGTAAGCATAACATGCTTCTTTATGTTGCATGTTAGCCGCTTTTTCTAAATCACGAAGTCCAATATTCGGATATATTGAGTCAAAATAATTTCTTAACCCATTGCGTAAAATAGCATTTGGGTTCCCCGCAATATATGCGTCAAAGTAAACACATCGTAACTTATGGATTTCCCAATGTGATATCCCCCATCTTTCGAACGAAAGCCTTTTATAAACCAAGGCATTCTTGGAACGTTCTTCAAATGTCTTACAAACTGATCTCGCCTTAAATAGTTGTGCCGAAGAATTCTGACCGACTCTAGACAAGATTTCATCAATCATGTCTCCGGGTAGGTCTCTTAAAATATTGGGTTGTCTATCCATTTTGTGTTTTTATACTGTAAAATAGACAAGAGTTAGATTCATAAAAAAAATACTTATTAATACAAGCAATTTTTACATATATCATAAAGCATAAGCACACTATATTACATATATTACACCATACGAATACAACTATCTTATTCCGACTCGCTTGTTTCTTCTTCTTCGGTTTTGGTTCGTTTTGCCAAGTTTCTAGGGATATATGATGTTCCCCTAATACGAGCCGTCGTTTTCCACATTGGTTTAGAAAAACCTGGTGGTTTAGAGGTTCCCGGGTAATTGTTACAACTTAAGGACTTCGGGGGTTGACGATACATATAAAGTTCATCGGGGTTGGAATTAGATTTCTCTATTTTTATGCCCTTTCCCTTATTATTTTCTTTTGCCTTTTTAAATTCAGTTGGGGTAATTTCTATAACATCATCGGAATTCTCGTCGGAATCCGATTCATCGGAGAATTGGTAATCCTCCCAATATTTTGGTTCCTTGGCGGAAACACCATTGACCATAATTAACCTTGGTCGGTTGGTTGAGGATTTTCTTTTACTTAACCGTTTTATTATTTCCCCCACCGATTCTATTTCTTCATCCGGTTCCGATTCTTCTTCCGGTTCCGATTCTTCTTCCGGTTCCGACTCTTCTTCCGGTTCCTCTTCGGGAACTTGTGAATCAGTCCACGAATCATTCCAATTTACATTTGACTCTTCATTATTATTAGGTGAGTCAATGGGACTTGTTCTAGAGGTAGACATCTATCACATAATATCAAACGCGTTAAGAGATTAATATATCACATAATATTCACATGTTAAAAATATATAGTTTCCAACAAAATTTGTTAAGCAATCATTTTTCAAGTAAACACGGTCGAAGTCCAGACTCACTAATGCATCCTAACAAACTCGATAAGACACACTAATGCAAAATTCTGGTTCTCTAAGACCAACGCTCTGATACCAACTGAAATGTCCCGTTCTTATTGATTAAAAACGTTCCATATTAATTGATTTCGTTGCGAGGTTTTGACCTCTATATGAGACGTTTTTCAAAGACTGCATTCATTTTAAAACAAACCATAACCTTTATTTCATCAATAAAGGTTTAAAAAGCTTTACGTAGATTATCAAATAATGATAATCTAAAATATCCTGTTTACACACGACCATTACATAATGGTTTACAATACAAATATGTTACAACAAAATAAGTTTCTTGAATGCAGTTTTTACACAATATCATACAAGCATGGACTCCAAATCTCGTCCTTATTTAAGTATGCGATAGCGGAAGCTCTTAATAATCACCTGAGAATAAACATGCTTAAAACGTCAACAAAAATGTTGGTGAGTTATAGGTTTAACCTATATATATCAAATCATAATAATAGACCACAAGATTTCATATTTCAATATACATCCCATACATAGAGATAAAAATCATTCATATGGTGAACACCTGGTAACCGACATTAACAAGATGCATATATAAGAATATCCCCATCATTCCGGGACACCCTTCGGATATGATATAAATTTCGAAGTACTAAAGCATCCGGTACTTTGGATGGGGCTTGTTGGGCCCGATAGATCTATCTTTAGGATTCGCGTCAATTAGGGTGTCTGTTCCCTAATTCTTAGATTACCAGACTTAATAAAAAGGGGCATATTCGATTTCGATAATTCAACCATAGAATGTAGTTTCACGTACTTGTGTCTATTTTGTAAATCATTTATAAAACCTGCATGTATTCTCATCCCAAAAATATTAGATTTTAAAAGTGGGACTATAACTCACTTTCACAGATTTTTACTTCGTCGGGAAGTAAGACTTGGCCACTGGTTGATTCACGAACCTATAACAAAATATACATATATATCAAAGTATGTTCAAAATATATTTACAACACTTTTAATATATTTTGATGTTTTAAGTTTATTAAGTCAGCTGTCCTCGTTAGTAACCTACAACTAGTTGTCCACAGTTAGATGTACAGAAATAAATCGATAAATATTATCTTGAATCAATCCACGACCCAGTGTATACGTATCTCAGTATTAATCACAACTCAAACTATATATATTTTGGAATCAACCTCAACCCTGTATAGCTAACTCCAACATTCACATATAGAGTGTCTATGGTTATTCCGAAATATATATAGATGTGTCAACATGATAGGTGGAAACATTGTATACGTGTCTATGGTATCTCAAGATTACATAATATACAATACAAGTTGATTAAGTTATGGTTGGAATAGATTTGTTACCAATTTTCACGTAGCTAAAATGAGAAAAATTATCCAATCTTGTTATACCCATAACTTCTTCATTTTAAATCCGTTTTGAGTGAATAAAATTGATATGGTTTCATATTGAACCCTATTTTATGAATCTAAACAGAAAAAGTATAGGTTTATAGTCGGAAAAATAAGTTACAAGTCATTTTTGTAAAGGTAGTCATTTCAGTCGAAAGAACGACGTCTAGATGACTATTTTAGAAAACATACTTCCACTTTGAGTTTAACCATAATTTTTGGATATAGTT
>NC_092343.1:253327500-253357500 GCF_046630445.1 Rutidosis leptorrhynchoides
GAGAATACATGCAGGTTTTATAAATGATTTACAAAATAGACACAAGTACGTGAAACTACATTCTATGGTTGAATTATCGAAATCGAATATGCCCCTTTTTATTAAGTCTGGTAATCTAAGAATTAGGGAACAGACACCCTAATTGACGCGAATCCTAAAGATAGATCTATTGGGCCTAACAAACCCCATCCAAAGTACCGGATGCTTTAGTACTTCGAAATTTATATCATATCCGAAGGGTGTCCCGGAATGATGGGGATATTCTTATATATGCATCTTGTTAATGTCGATTACCAGGTTTTCACCATATGAATGATTTTTATCTCTATGTATGGGATATGTATTGAAATATGAAATCTTGTGGTCTATTATTATGATTTGATATATATAGGTTAAACCTATAACTCACCAACATTTTTGTTGACGTTTTAAGCATGTTTATTCTCAGGTGATTATTAAGAGCTTCCGCTGTCGCATACTTAAATAAGGACGAGATTTGGAGTCCATACTTGTATGATATTGTGTAAAAACTGCATTCAAGAAACTTATTTTGTTGTAACATATTTGTATTGTAAACCATTATGTAATGGTCGTGTGTAAACAGGATATTTTAGATTATCATTATTTGATAATCTACGTAAAGCTTTTTAAAACCTTTATCTATGAAATAAAGGTTATGGTTTGTTTTAAAAATGAATGCAGTCTTTGAAAAACGTCTCATATAGAGGTCAAAACCTCGTAACGAAATCAATTAATATGGAACGTTTTTAATCAATAAGAACGGGACATTTCAGTTGGTATCCGAGCGTTGGTCTTAGAGAACCAGAAAATTTGCATTAGTGTGTCTTATCGAGTTTGTTAGGATGCATTAGTGATTCTGGACTTCGACCGTGTTTTCTTTAAAAATGATTGCTTAACATTTTTGTTGGAAACTATATATTTTTAACATATGAATATTATGTGATATATTAATCTCTTAACGTGTTTGATATTATGTGATAGATGTCTACCTCTAGAACAAGTCCCATTGACTCACCTAATAATAATGAAGAGTCAAATGTAAATTGGAATGATTCATGGACTGATTCACAAGTTCCCGAAGAGGAACCGGAAGAAGAGTCGGAACCGGAAGAAGAATCGGAACCGGACGAAGAATCGGAACCGGAAGAAGAATCGGAACCGGTGGGGGAAATAATAAAATGGTTAAGTAAAAGAGGATCCTCAACCAACCGACCAAGGTTAATTATGGTCAATGGTGTTTCCGCCAAGGAAGCAAAATATTGGGAGGATTACCAATTCTCCGATGAATCGGATTCCGACGAGAATTCCAATGATGTTATAGAAATTACCCCAACTGAATTTAAAAAGGCAAAAGAAAATAATAAGGGAAAGGGCATAAAAATAGAGAAATCTAATTCCAACCCCGATGAACTTTATATGTATCGTCAACCCCCGAAGTTCTTAAGTTGTAACAATGACCCGGGAACCTCTAAACCACCAGGTTTTTCTAAACCAATGTGGACAACGACGGCTCGTATTAGGGGAACATCATATATCCCTAGAAACTTGGCAAAACGAACCAAAACCGAAGAAGAAGAAACGAGCGAGTCGGAATAAGATAGTTGTATTCGTGTGGTGTAATATATGTAATATAACGTTCTTATGCTTTATGATATATGTAAAAATTGCTTGTATTAATAAGTATTTTTTTATGAATCTAACTCTTGTCTATTTTACAGTTTAAAAACACAAAATGGATAGACAACCCAATATTTTAAGAGACCTACCCGGAGACATGATTGATGAAATATTGTCTAGAGTCGGCCAGAATTCCTCGGCACAACTATTTAAGGCGAGATCAGTTTGTAAGACATTCGAAGAACGTTCCAAGAATGTCTTGGTTTATAAGAGACTTTCGTTTGAAAGATGGGGGATATCACATTGGGAAACCCATAAGTTACGATGTGTTTACTTTGACGCATATATTGCGGGGAACCCAAATGCTATTTTACGCAACAGGTTAAGAAATTATTTTGACTCAATATATCCGAATATTGGACTTCGTGATTTAGAAAAAGCGGCTAACATGCAACATAAAGAAGCATGTTATGCTTACGGATTAGTAATGTTCGCTTCTCACCAAAGTGAGAACAAGAACATCGGGCTACAACTATTAAACAAAACGTTTCCACAAGTGACGGAGTCGGTAATTGGGGTAAGAAATGAGGTTTTTAGATTATTACGGGACTGTTGGACATTACGTAACCCTCGTCCCTTTGACGACGTTACAACACGCTGTCTTATCAACGGCCATAACGGTTATGTTGCACAAGACCAAGGATGGGAAGTAGTCCTAGTAAAACCAGAATGCATGACTTGTTTCTGGACGTATGAATTACGTGTCTTTATTGCCTTTGCTGAACGACTTGTGTACTAGCTAGAATTATCTTCACAACTATCTTGTATCAAAGTTATTGTGTGCTATATTTCATGCTTTATGTAAAATAAGCGGTATTGTAAGTTTGTAAAATATTGTATAAAAGTTTGAACGCGAAATATTATTATAATCAGTTTTTCATATAGAATTGTAGTAGTTGAATTGTATATTAGCTACTAAGTATGAACTTAACGGGTAGGTACTACCCGAATTTAAACTTATAAAACGCTAATATGAAGAAAAAGCTTTTATAAATGAGTTCATATTATGCTACGAAATACTATTAACTACTCTTAATATTCTGTATGATTAACTTGTTCCATTTGACTATTTTGAAGGAAATGGCACCGACTACTCGACACACCGTGAATATGAATGAAGAGGAATTCCGTACTTTTCTAGCTTCAAACATAGCCGCAGTACAGGCTGCGCTACATACCAACAATAACCTTGGATCTAGCAGTACAGGAAATCGTGTAGGATGCACCTACAAAGAATTCACTGCCTGCAAACCTTTGGAATTTGATGGAACCGAAGGACCGATCGGATTGAAACGGTGGACCGAGAAGGTCGAATCGGTGTTTGCCATAAGTAAGTGTACTGAAGAGGACAAAGTGAAGTACGCTACGCATACCTTCACAGGTTCTGCGTTAACATGGTGGAATACCTATCTAGAGCAAGTGGGACAAGACGATGCGTACGCACTACCGTGGTCAGCATTCAAGCACTTGATGAACGAGAAGTACCGTCCCAGAACCGAGGTCAATAAGCTCAAGACAGAACTTAGAGGGTTACGAACCCAAGGATTTGATATTACCACGTACGAAAGACGATTCACAGAATTGTGCCTATTGTGTCCGGGAGCATTCGAAGATGAGGAAGAGAAGATCGACGCATTTGTGAAAGGATTACCGGAAAGAATCCAAGAAGATATAAGTTCACACGAGCCCGCCTCTATACAACAGGCATGTAGAATGGCTCACAAACTAGTGAACCAGATTGAAGAAAGAATTAAAGAACAGACTGCTGAAGAGGCCAATGTGAAGCAAGTCAAAAGAAAGTGGGAGGAAAACGGTGATAAGAATCACCAATACAACAACAACAGCAATTACAACAATAATCGCAACAATTATCCCAACAATCGCAACATCAATCGCAACTACAACAAACGGCCCAACAATAACAACAACAACAACAGCAACAGCAACTACAACAATCATCCCAACAACAATAATAACCGCAACAACAACAACAATCAGAAGCAGCTATGCCAAAGGTGTGAAAAGTATCACTCGGGGTTCTGCACCAAATTTTGCAACAAGTGTAAAAGAAATGGTCATAGCGCGGCGAAGTGTGAGGTCTACGGACCAGGGGTTAATAGAACGAAAGGAACAAATGGTGTCGGAACGAGTAATGGCGGAGCAAGTAGTGTCGGAGCAAGTTATGCCAATGTAGTTTGTTATAAATGTGGAAAACCGGGCCACATTATTAGAAATTGCCCGAACCAGGAGAACACGAATGGACAAGGCCGCGGAAGAGTTTTCAATATTAATGCGGCAGAGGCACAGGAAGACCCGAAGCTTGTTACGGGTACGTTTCTTATTGACAATAAATCTGCTTACGTTTTATTTGATTCGGGTGCGGATAGAAGCTATATGAGTAGAGATTTTTGTGCTAAATTAAGTTGTCCATTGACGCCTTTGGATAGTAAATTTTTACTCGAATTAGCAAATGGTAAATTAATTTCAGCAGATAATATATGTCGGAATCGAGAAATTAAACTGGTTAGCGAAACATTTAAGATTGATTTGATACCAGTAGAGTTAGGGAGTTTTGATGTGATAATCGGTATGGACTGGTTGAAAGAAGTGAAAGCGGAGATCGTCTGTTACAAAAATGCAATTCGCATTATACGAGAAAAAGGAAAACCCTTAATGGTGTACGGAGAAAAGGGCAACACGAAGCTACATCTTATTAGTAATTTGAAGGCACAAAAACTAATAAGAAAAGGTTGCTATGCTGTTCTAGCACACGTCGAGAAAGTACAAACTGAAGAAAAGAGCATCAATGATGTTCCCATTGCAAAAGAATTTCCCGATGTATTTCCGAAAGAATTACCGGGATTACCCCCACATCGATCCGTTGAATTTCAAATAGATCTTGTACCAGGAGCTGCACCAATAGCTCGTGCTCCTTACAGACTCGCACCCAGCGAGATGAAAGAACTACAAAGCCAATTACAAGAACTTTTAGAGCGTGGTTTCATTCGACCAAGCACATCACCATGGGGAGCTCCTGTTTTGTTTGTCAAGAAGAAAGATGGTACATTCAGGTTGTGTATCGACTACCGAGAGTTGAATAAACTTACCATCAAGAACCGCTACCCACTACCGAGAATCGACGACTTATTTGATCAACTACAAGGCTCGTCTGTTTATTCAAAGATTGACTTACGTTCTGGGTACCATCAAATGCGGGTGAAAGAAGATGATATTCCAAAGACTGCTTTCAGAACACGTTACGATCATTACGATTTTATGGTCATGTCGTTTGGTTTAACTAATGCACCAGCTGTGTTCATGGACCTTATGAACCGAGTGTGTGTGTAACATCCCGCATTTTTCCGTTAGATTATTTTTAACGCCGTCTTTTTCTTTTTAGATAATATTCCTCGTATCTAGATTCGTAACCTCCGTTAGCTAACATTCTAAATATTCTCGTTATCGGATTTTAATACGCGTTTTAAAATATTCCGTTTAGGTATTTTCCGCACCCGCTTCTAAACTCGAGGGACTAAAATTGACACGGGGCAAACTAGTTGACTAGGTCAACTAGTCCACCCCAATCACCACCATTCAATCACCTCCATCTCTCTCTCTTTCTCTCTAGCAAGAACACACACACAAACACCCAATTCAATCATTCATCATCTAAATTCGATCTAGGAGGCTTACAACAAAACAAATTACATATTTGGAATCCTCTCTTCATCCTCTACAATTTGATACCAACTTCATCTCGTTTGGGTAACATTTCTAAAACTCTAGATTTCTCTAAATTCGTGTTTTTGATTTGAAATGGTGTTAGTTAGTGTCTATGGCTCGTGTCTAGCATGAATATATGATTTACTTGCTCGATTTGTTGTTTTGAGTAACTAGTTTGAACATTTGAAATGGGTTTGCTTAATCTTGCATTTTGGAAGATTAAATGTTGTTTGATTGTTAAAGTTCATGTTTTAATTGTGTTACTAGTATCACTAGCTTCGTTTTGATGCGTAGGTTGATTAAGAAAACTTCAAAAACCCGATTATTGATTTTTGTGAAGTTTGGTTAGGGTTTGTTAGACTTTGAAATGAACTTTTGATGCGTTGAATGCTTGTTAATGTTGTTAGTAAGTGTTTAGATGCAATGTATGCTTAATTACCTTCGAAACGGCATATCGTATGTGTAAATTGGATTCCCGAATCATAAAATACGTTTTACGAACTTGAAACTTTGAAAATAAACCTTTCTTGATCAATTGACGAGATTTCGGCTATTGTAAATGATGTTATTGTTGGACCATAAGTGCTTAGTTGTATTCCTCGTCAAAATACCTTTCCAACGATATATGATAGGCATTATAAGTGTTTGCGGGTCAAGAGTTGGGTTGGAAAACTCGGTTGTTACAAATGAGGTTTTTGATTGTTAAATTGTGTTTAGTTGCATTCTATGTCAAAAGAGCTTTCCAACGATATAAGGTGCGAGTCCTAAGTGTTTGTGGTTTGCGTTTTATGCTTATTTGAAGTTTGGATCAAGTTGGACAAGTGAAACAGACCAGGCACCAGCACCCGCCTATTGTCGCGGCGCGACAGAAGGGTGCCGCGGCGCGGCATAAGCCGTGCCCAGCTTCTGTCTCCGGTGTCCATTTTATGGAAAATGTTTGGCATACTACGGACCTCCGATTCACATGAAACTTGTTCTAATATACTTGTATATGAATAATTAGCATAGAAAAATAGTCCGGGACCCGACCCGAACATGTTGACTTTTTCGTTGACTTTGACCCGACCAAGTTTGACTTTTTGTCAAACTTAACCAATTAATTATGCAATCTTCCTAACATGCTTTTATACTTGCATCTTGCATGAAACTTGACAATTTTCTTCACATGCTATATTAATCGAGTCGTATTGAGCCATAGGACTAATTGAACATCTTTGACCGTTTTGTGTTTACCGTTATTGATATAACCTATATGTTTAGGTCAAGACTAGCTTTATCTTTGCACGCGTTTACTTGTCGAAGTACTTTATTAACTCTTGCACTCAAGGTGAGATCATAGTCCCACTTTTTCAATCACTTTTATTCTTTACATCGTGGGCTGAGAAACACATACATTTCATACTTATTTACTTTTCATGCTTTTACATTGTGAACAAATACGAATACAAAGATGCATACGAGTTTGAACAAAAGTCCTCAATCCAATTATCATTAGTTCCACTTGCAGGGTGTAAGTGTAAGCGTGTAATTATGTTGTGTGGCCATACGGGTTTAACAAACCCTCATTCAGACGGTTCGCTACCGTTAGTGAATGAAATATAATTTCAACAATGTATAGTGTAAGTTCTAACACTAAATTCAAAATTCAGAGGGAAGATTCGGTTAAGCCTTGATAATTGGGTGCTCGTGATACAAATACTATTTTGGAATGTGAATGATTCTGGTTGAGCAATTCTTAAAGAACCTTGTGGTTCAATACAATTTACTTACTAAACCTATGATTTCACCAACGTTTTTCGTTGACAGATTTCTATGTTTTTCTCAGGTCTTGCACGATATGTGATACATGCTTCCGCTCATTATTTGATACTTGCTTTGGATGTCGAGTTTACATGCTTTTCATGGAGCGTCTTTTGACTTTACTTTAAACCGTGTCGCCTAGATTTCAATCGTATCTATAACGTTGTAACTTAACTTTTGGTTGAACAATTCTCGTAAACTTTGAAACAATCTTTATTTTGAAATGAAGGCGACATATTTTGGTCAAACGTTATCTTAAAGACTTATAATCAGGTAATGGGACCCACGTAGCCGACGCCGTCACTTGACGATTTGTCGGGGTCGCTACAGGTGGTATCAGAGCCTTGGTTGTAGGGATTTAGAGTTCATTTGTGTTCACCCCGAGTCATAGGGTACATAGGTGAATCTAGACTACAACCGGCATATAGACTGAAGTAGGAATTATTTGACTAATTGTGCATTTATACTCGAACTCTTCTATCATATCTAACTCGTATTCGATCTTGATCTTACGTTGATAAATTTTGTTGGTGCGCCACCTTGACTTTATGAAGTAATGTTAAATGCACATGAGAATCAGGGTAATATAATTTCCGGGATTATATTACGGTGATTCACATGGACGTTCCGACATTATGACATAGAGAATTTAAGGCGAGTCAAGGAAAATTTTCTCTCTATCCTTATTCCATGCCACGGTTAGTATTGTTGAAAATACTAACCAACGATATTCTTGTCTCATGAAGGAACAATGGCTCACCAAGGTCAACACAATACTCCTCTCGAAACTCTAGAACAAGCTCTTCAACGAATGATAACCACCGCCGTGGGTACGGCCGTGGCCGATCACTTTTCTAACAACAACAATCATGGAGCCGGTAATTCAATCGAAGGTTGCTCCTACAAGAACTTCATGAAGTACAATCCTCCCACTTTCGATGGAACCGGGGGACCGGTTACTCTCAACCGATGGTTTGAACAAATGGAGACCGTTTTTAACACAAGCGGTTGTCGAGACCAAGATAAGGTCAAGTTTTCCACCCTCACTTTCACCGGTATTGCTCTCTCATGGTGGAACACGTATGTACAATTAGTGGGAAGCGATGAAGCCCACACACTCTCTTGGACCGAATTAAGAGAAAGAATGATCACCGAATACTTCCCGCGCGACGAGACTCGAAGGCTCGAACAGGGTCTAAGGAATTTAAAAACGGCCGGAAATGACCTCAAGGCTTATAATCAACGATTTACCGAACTAGTCTCGATGTGTCCAATTCTCATGACTCCCGAATCCCTAAGAGTCGAACTTTACATGGATGGCCTCCCTAAGAGCATTCAACACAAGGTAATGACATCTCAACCCACTAACCTACAAGAGGCTTTAACAATGGCCCGCCAAGCCTTAGAAACGGTGAATGAAATGGAAGCACCGGCACCAATGGTCGAGAACCACCCGAGTAACAACAAAAGAACATGGGAAGCCTCTCAATCAAGCAACCACAACAATAACAACAACCCCGCCAAGAAGCCTTTTACCTCCAACGACAAGAAAGGCTATGCCGGAAAACTGCCTTTTTGTGACGAATGCCACAAGCATCACTTTGAAGGATGTGGCAGGTTTCGCCACCGGCGCCAAGGACCCGTCGCTCGAAAGATGCCCAACGCACACAGAACGGGTGCTTGCTTCGAATGTGGCCAACTGGGTCATTTTAGGAATGTGTGCCCAAATAAGAAAATCAACCCCAACGCACGCCGTTGAACCTTCGACATCGACACTGTAGTGACCCGAACTTTTCCATGTTTATATATATTAATTGAGATTGATGTTTACATGATTAAATGTTTCCAACATGTTAAGCAATCAAACTTGTTAAGACTTGATTAATTGAAATAGGTTTCATATAGACAATTGACCACCCAAGTTGACCGGTGATTCACGAACGTTAAAACTTGTAAAAAAACTATATGATGACATATATATGGTTATATATATAGTTAACATGATATTATGATAAGTAAACATATCATTAATTATATTAACAATGAACTACATATGTAAAAACAAGACTACTAACTTAATGATTTTGAAACGAGACATATATGTAACGTTTATCGTTGTAACGACATTTAATGTATATATATCATATTAAGAGATATTCGTACATCATAATATCATGATAATATAATAATTTAAAATCTCTTTTGATATTATAAACATTGGGTTAACAACATTTAACAAGATCGTTAACCTAAAGGTTTCAAAACAACACTTACATGTAACGACTAACGATGACTTAACGACTCAGTTAAAATGTATATACATGTAGTGTTTTAATATGTATTTATACACTTTTGAAAGACTTCAATACACTTATCAAAATACTTCTACTTAACAAAAATGCTTACAATTACATTCTCGTTCAGTTTCATCAACAATTCTACTCGTATGCACCCGTATTCGTACTCGTACAATACACAGCTTTTAGATGTATGTACTATTGGTATATACACTCCAATGATCAGCTCTTAGCAGCCCATGTGAGTCACCTAACACATGTGGGAACCATCATTTGGCAACTAGCATGAAATATCTCATAAGATTACAAAAATATGAGTAATCATTCATGACTTATTTACATGAAAATAAAATTACATATCCTTTATATCTAATCCATACACCAACGACCAAAAACACCTACAAACACTTTCATTCTTCAATTTTCTTCATCTAATTGAACTCTCTCAAGTTCTATCTTCAAGTTCTAAGTGTTCTTCATAAATTCCAAAAGTTCTAGTTTCATAAAATCAAGAATACTTTCAAGTTTGCTAGCTCACTTCCAATCTTGTAAGGTGATCATCCAACCTCAAGAAATCTTTGTTTCTTACAGTAGGTTATCATTCTAATACAAGGTAATAATCATATTCAAACTTTGGTTCAATTTCTATAACTATAACAATCTTATTTCAAGTGATGATCTTACTTGAACTTGTTTTCGTGTCATGATTTTGCTTCAAGAACTTTGAGCCATCCAAGGATCCATTGAAGCTAGATCCATTTTTCTCTTTTCCAGTAGGTTCATCCAAGGAACTTAAGGTAGTAATGATGTTCATAACATCATTCAATTCATACATATAAAGCTATCTTATTCGAAAGTTTAAACTTGTAATCACTAGAACATAGTTTAGTTAATTCTAAACTTGCTCGCAAACAAAAGTTAATCCTTCTAACATGACTTTTAAAATCAACTAAACACATGTTCTATATCTATATGATATGCTAACTTAATGATTTAAAACCTGGAAACACGAAAAACACCGTAAAACCGGATTTACGCCGTCGTAGTAACACCGCGGGCTGTTTTGGGTTAGTTAATTAAAAACTATGATAAACTTTGATTTAAAAGTTGTTATTCTGAGAAAATGATTTTTATTATGAACATGAAACTATATCCAAAAATTATGGTTAAACTCAAAGTGGAAGTATGTTTTCTAAAATGGTCATCTAGACGTCGTTCTTTCGACTGAAATGACTACCTTTACAAAAACGACTTGTAACTTATTTTTCCGACTAGAAACCTATACTTTTTTTGTTTATATTCATAAAATAGAGTTCAATATGAAACCATAGCAATTTGATTCACTCAAAACGGATTTAAAATGAAGAAGTTATGGGTAAAACAAGATTGGATAATTTTTCTCATTTTAGCTACGTGAAAATTGGTAACAAATCTATTCCAACCATAACTTAATCAACTTGTATTATATATTATGTAATCTTGAGATACCATAGACACGTATACAATGTTTCGACCTATCATGTCGACACATCTATATATATTTCGGAACAACCATAGACACTCTATATGTGAATGTTGGAGTTAGCTATACAGGGTTGAGGTTGATTCCAAAATATATATAGTTTGAGTTGTGATCAATACTGAGATACGTATACACTGGGTCGTGGATTGATTCAAGATAATATTTATCGATTTATTTCTGTACATCTAACTGTGGACAACTAGTTGTAGGTTACTAACGAGGACAGCTGACTTAATAAACTTAAAACATCAAAATATATTAAAAGTGTTGTAAATATATTTTGAACATACTTTGATATATATGTATATATTGTTATAGGTTCGTGAATCAACCAGTGGCCAAGTCTTACTTCCCGACGAAGTAAAAATCTGTGAAAGTGAGTTATAGTCCCACTTTTAAAATCTAATATTTTTGGGATGAGAATACATGCAGGTTTTATAAATGATTTACAAAATAGACACAAGTACGTGAAACTACATTCTATGGTTGAATTATCGAAATCGAATATGCCCCTTTTTATTAAGTCTGGTAATCTAAGAATTAGGGAACAGACACCCTAATTGACGCGAATCCTAAAGATAGATCTATTGGGCCTAACAAACCCCATCCAAAGTACCGGATGCTTTAGTACTTCGAAATTTATATCATATCCGAAGGGTGTCCCGGAATGATGGGGATATTCTTATATATGCATCTTGTTATTGTCGGTTACCAGGTGTTCACCATATGAATGATTTTTATCTCTATGTATGGGATGTGTATTGAAATATGAAATCTTGTGGTCTATTGTTACGATTTGATATATATAGGTTAAACCTATAACTCACCAACATTTTTGTTGACGTTTTAAGCATGTTTATTCTCAGGTGATTATTAAGAGCTTCCGCTGTCGCATACTTAAATAAGGACAAGATTTGGAGTCCATGTTTGTATGATATTGTGTAAAAACTGCATTCAAGAAACTGATTTCGATGTAGCATATTTGTATTGTAAACCATTATGTAATGGTCGTGTGTAAACATGATATTTTAGATTATCATTATTTGATAATCTACGTAAAGCTTTTTAAACCTTTATTTATGAAATAAAGGTTATGGTTTGTTTTAAAAATGAATGCAGTCTTTGAAAAACGTCTCATATAGAGGTCAAAACCTCGCAACGAAATCAATTAATATGGAACGTTTTTAATCAATAAGAACGGGACATTTCAGTTGGTATCCGAGCGTTGGTCTTAGAGAACCAGAATTTTGCATTAGTGTGTCTTATCGAGTTTGTTAGGATGCATTAGTGAGTCTGGACTTCGACCGTGTTTACTTGAAAAATGATTGCTTAACATTTTTGTTGGAAACTATATATTTTTAACATATGAATATTATGTGATATATTAATCTCTTAACGTGTTTGATATTATGTGATAGATGTCTACCTCTAGAACAAGTCCCATTGACTCACCTAATAATAATGAAGAGTCAAATGTAAATTGGAATGATTTGTGGACTGATTCACAAGTTCCCGAAGAGGAACCGGAAGAAGAGTCGGAACCGGAAGAAGAATCGGAACCGGAAGAAGAATCGGAACCGGATGAAGAAATAGAACCGGTGGGGGAAATAATAAAACGGTTAAGTAAAAGAAAATCCTCAACCAACCGACCAAAGTTAATTATGGTCAATGGTGTTTCCGCCAAGGAAGCAAAATATTGGGAAGATTACCAATTCTCCGATGAATCGGATTCCGACGAGAATTCCGATGATGTAATAGAAATTACCCCAACTGAATTTAAAAAGGCAAAAGAAAATAATAAGGGAAAGGGCATAAAAATAGAGAAATCTAATTCCAACCCCGATGAACTTTATATGTATCGTCAACCCCCGAAGTCCTTAAGTTGTAACAATGACCCGGGAACCTCTAAACCACCAGGTTTTTCTAAACCAATGTGGACAACGACGGCTCGTATTAGGGGAACATCATATATCCCTAGAAACTTGGCAAAACGAACCAAAACCGAAGAAGAAGAAACGAGCGAGTCGGAATAAGATAGTTGTATTCGTGTGGTGTAATATATGTAATATAGTGTTCTTATGCTTTATGATATATGTAAAAATTGCTTGTATTAATAAGTATTTTTTTTTTATGAAACTAACTCTTGTCTATTTTACAGTTTAAAAACACAAAATGGATAGACAACCCAATATTTTAAGAGACCTACCCGGAGACATGATTGATGAAATCTTGTCTAGAGTCGGCCAGAATTCTTCGGCACAACTATTTAAGGCGAGATCAGTTTGTAAGACATTCGAAGAACGTTCCAAGAATGTCTTGGTTTATAAGAGACTTTCGTTTGAAAGATGGGGGATATCACATTGGGAAACCCATAAGTTACGATGTGTTTACTTTGACGCATATATTGCGGGGAACCCAAATGCTATTTTACGCAACGGGTTAAGAAATTATTTTGACTCAATATATCCGAATATTGGACTTCGTGATTTAGAAAAAGCGGCTAACATGCAACATAAAGAAGCATGTTATGCTTACGGATTAGTAATGTTCGCTTCTCACCAAAGTGAGAACAAGAACATCGGGCTACAACTATTAAACAAAACGTTTCCACAAGTGACGGAGTCGGTAATTGGGGTAAGAAATGAGGTTTTTAGATTATTACGGGACTGTTGGACATTACGTAACCCTCGTCCCTTTGATGACGTTACAACACGCTGTCTTATCAACGGCCATAACGGTTATGTTGCACAAGACCAAGGATGGGAAGTAGTCCTAGTAAAACCAGAATGCATGACTTGTTTCTGGACGTATGAATTACGTGTCTTTATTGCCTTTGCCGAACGACTTGTGTACTAGCTAGAATTGTCTTCACAACTATCTTGTATCAAAGTTATTGTGTGCTATATTTCATGCTTTATGTAAAATAAGCGGTATTGTAAGTTTGTAAAATATTGTATAAAAGTTTGAACGCGAAATATTATTACAATCAGTTTTTCATATAGAATTGTAGTAGTTGAATTGTATATTAGCTACTAAGTATGAACTTAACGGGTAGGTACTACCCGAATTTAAACTTATAAAACGCTAATATGAAGAAAAAGCTTTTATAAATGAGTTCATATTATGCTACGAAATACTATTAACTACTCTTAATATTCTGTATGATTAACTTGTTCCATTTAACTATTTTGAAGGAAATGGCACCGACTACTCGACACACCGTGAATATGAATGAAGAGGAATTCCGTACTTTTCTAGCTTCAAACATAGCCGCAGTACAGGCTGCGCTACATACCAACAATAACCTTGGATCTAGCAGTACAGGAAATCGTGTAGGATGCACCTACAAAGAATTCACTGCCTACAAACCTTTGGAATTTGATGGAACCGAAGGACCGATCGGATTGAAACGGTGGACCGAGAAGGTTGAATCGGTGTTTGCCATAAGTAAGTGTACTGAAGAGGACAAAGTGAAGTACGCTACGCATACCTTCACAGGTTCTGCGTTAACATGGTGGAATACCTATCTAGAGCAAGTGGGACAAGATGATGCGTACGCACTACCGTGGTCAGCATTCAAGCACTTGATGAACGAGAAGTACCGTCCCAGAACCGAGGTCAATAAGCTCAAGACAGAACTTAGAGGGTTACGAACCCAAGGATTTGATATTACCACGTACGAAAGACGATTCACAGAATTGTGCCTATTGTGTCCGGGAGCATTCGAAGATGAGGAAGAGAAGATCGACGCGTTTGTGAAAGGATTACCGGAAAGAATCCAAGAAGATATAAGTTCACACGAGCCCGCCTCCATACAACAGGCATGTAGAATGGCTCACAAACTAGTGAACCAGATTGAAGAAAGAATTAAAGAACAGACTGCTGAAGAGGCCAATGTGAAGCAAGTCAAAAGAAAGTGGGAGGAAAACGGTGATAAGAATCACCAATACAACAACAACAGGAATTACAACAATAATCGCAACAATTATCCCAACAATCGCAACATCAATCGCAACTACAACAAACGGCCCAACAACAACAACAACAACAACAGCAACTACAACAATCATCCCAACAACAATAATAACCGCAACAACAACAACAATCAGAAGCAACTATGCCAAAGGTGTGAAAAGAATCACTCGGGGTTCTGCACCAAATTTTGCAACAAGTGTAAAAGAAATGGTCATAGCGCGGCGAAGTGTGAGGTCTACGGACCAGGGGTTAATAGAACGAAAGGAACAAATGGTGTCAGAACGAGTAATGGCGGAGCAAGTAGTGTCGGAGCAAGTTATGCCAATGTAGTTTGTTATAAATGTGGAAAACCAGGCCACATTATTAGAAATTGCCCGAACCAGGAGAACACGAATGGACAAGGCCGTGGAAGAGTTTTCAATATTAATGCGGTAGAGGCACAGGAAGACCCGGAGCTTGTTACGGGTACGTTTCTTATTGACAATAAATCTGCTTACGTTTTATTTGATTCGGGTGCGGATAGAAGCTATATGAGTAGAGATTTTTGTGCTAAATTAAGTTGTCCATTGACGCCTTTGGATAGTAAATTTTTACTCGAATTAGCAAATGGTAAATTAATTTCAGCAGATAATATATGTCGGAATCGAGAAATTAAACTGGTTAGCGAAACATTTAAGATTGATTTGATACCAGTAGAGTTGGGGAGTTTTGATGTGATAATCGGTATGGACTGGTTGAAAGAAGTGAAAGCGGAGATCGTTTGTTACAAAAATGCAATTCGCATTATACGAGAAAAAGGAAAACCCTTAATGGTGTACGGAGAAAAGGGCAACACGAAGCTACATCTTATTAGTAATTTGAAGGCACAAAAACTAATAAGAAAAGGTTGCTATGCTGTTCTAGCACACGTCGAGAAAGTACAAACTGAAGAAAAGAGCATCAATGATGTTCCCATTGCAAAAGAATTTCCCGATGTATTTCCGAAAGAATTACCGGGATTACCCCCACATCGATCCGTTGAATTTCAAATAGATCTTGTACCAGGAGCTGCACCAATAGCTCGTGCTCCTTACAGACTCGCACCCAGCGAGATGAAAGAACTGCAAAGCCAATTACAAGAACTTTTAGAGCGTGGTTTCATTCGACCAAGCACATCACCGTGGGGAGCTCCTGTTTTGTTTGTCAAGAAGAAAGATGGTACATTCAGGTTGTGTATCGACTACCGAGAGTTGAACAAACTTACCATCAAGAACCGCTACCCACTACCGAGAATCGACGACTTATTTGATCAACTACAAGGCTCGTCTGTTTATTCAAAGATTGACTTACGTTCCGGGTATCATCAAATGCGGGTGAAAGAAGATGATATTCCAAAGACTGCTTTCAGAACACGTTACGGTCATTACGAGTTTATGGTCATGCCGTTTGGTTTAACTAATGCACCAGCTGTGTTCATGGACCTTATGAACCGAGTGTGTGGACCATACCTTGACAAGTTTGTCATTGTTTTCATTGATGACATACTTATTTACTCAAAGAATGACCAAGAACACGGTGAACATTTGAGAAAGGTGTTAGAAGTATTGAGGAAGGAAGAATTGTACGCTAAGTTTTCAAAGTGTGCGTTTTGGTTGGAAGAAGTTCAATTCCTCGGTCACTTAGTGAACAAAGAAGGTATTAAGGTGGATCCGGCAAAGATAGAAACTGTTGAAAAGTGGGAAACCCCGAAAACTCCGAAACACATACGCCAGTTTTTAGGACTAGCTGGTTACTACAGAAGGTTCATCCAAGACTTTTCCAGAATAGCAAAACCCTTGACTGCATTAACGCATAAAGGGAAGAAATTTGAATGGAATGATGAACAAGAGAAAGCATTTCAGTTATTGAAGAAAAAGCTAACTACGGCACCTATATTGTCATTGCCTGAAGGGAATGATGATTTTGTGATTTATTGTGACGCATCAAAGCAAGGTCTCGGTTGTGTATTAATGCAACGAACGAAGGTGATTGCTTATGCGTCTAGACAATTGAAGATTCACGAACAAAATTATACGACGCATGATTTGGAATTAGGCGCGGTTGTTTTTGCATTAAAGACTTGGAGGCACTACTTATATGGGGTCAAAAGTATTATATATACCGACCACAAAAGTCTTCAACACATATTTAATCAGAAACAACTGAATATGAGGCAGCGTAGGTGGATTGAATTATTGAATGATTACGACTTTGAGATTCGTTACCACCCGGGGAAGGCAAATGTGGTAGCCGATGCCTTGAGCAGGAAGGACAGAGAACCCATTCGAGTAAAATCTATGAATATAATGATTCATAATAACATTACTACTCAAATAAAGGAGGCGCAACAAGGAGTTTTAAAAGAGGGAAATTTAAAGGATGAAATACCCAAAGGATCGGAGAAGCATCTTAATATTCGGGAAGACGGAACCCGGTATAGGGCTGAAAGGATTTGGGTACCAAAATTTGGAGATATGAGAGAAATGGTACTTAGAGAAGCTCATAAAACCAGATACTCAATACATCCTGGAACGGGGAAGATGTACAAGGATCTCAAGAAACATTTTTGGTGGCCGGGTATGAAAGCCGATGTTGCTAAATGCGTAGGAGAATGTTTGACGTGTTCTAAGGTCAAAGCTGAGCATCAGAAACCATCAGGTCTACTTCAACAACCCGAAATCCCGGAATGGAAATGGGAAAACATTACCATGGATTTCATCACTAAATTGCCAAGGACTGCAAGTGGTTTTGATACTATTTGGGTAATAGTTGATCGTCTCACCAAATCAGCACACTTCCTACCAATAAGAGAAGATGACAAGATGGAGAAGTTAGCACGACTGTATTTGAAGGAAGTCGTCTCCAGACATGGAATACCAATCTCTATTATCTCTGATAGGGATGGCAGATTTATTTCAAGATTCTGGCAGACATTACAGCAAGCATTAGGAACTCGTCTAGACATGAGTACTGCCTATCATCCACAAACTGATGGGCAGAGCGAAAGGACGATACAAACGCTTGAAGACATGCTACGAGCATGTGTTATTGATTTTGGAAACAGTTGGGATCGACATCTACCGTTAGCAGAATTTTCCTACAACAACAGCTACCATTCAAGCATTGAGATGGCGCCGTTTGAAGCACTTTATGGTAGAAAGTGCAGGTCTCCGATTTGTTGGAGTGAGGTGGGGGATAGACAGATTACGGGTCCGGAGATTATACAAGAAACTACCGAGAAGATCATCCAAATTCAACAACGGTTGAAAACCGCCCAAAGTCGACAAAAGAGCTACGCTGACATTAAAAGAAAAGATATAGAATTTGAAATTGGAGAGATGGTCATGCTTAAAGTTTCACCTTGGAAAGGCGTTGTTCGATTTGGTAAACGAGGGAAATTAAATCCAAGGTATATTGGACCATTCAAGATTATTGATCGTGTCGGACCAGTAGCTTACCGACTTGAGTTACCTCAACAACTCGCGGCTGTACATAACACTTTCCACGTCTCGAATTTGAAGAAATGTTTTGCTAAAGAAGATCTCACTATTCCGTTAGATGAAATCCAAATCAACGAAAAACTCCAATTCATCGAAGAACCCGTCGAAATAATGGATCGTGAGGTTAAAAGACTTAAGCAAAACAAGATACCAATTGTTAAGGTTCGATGGAATGCTCGTAGAGGACCCGAGTTCACCTGGGAGCGTGAAGATCAGATGAAGAAGAAATACCCGCACCTATTTCCAGAAGATTCGTCAACACCTTCAACAGCTTAAAATTTCGGGACGAAATTTATTTAACGGGTAGGTACTGTAGTGACCCGAACTTTTCCATGTTTATATATATTAATTGAGATTGATGTTTACATGATTAAATGTTTCCAACATGTTAAGCAATCAAACTTGTTAAGACTTGATTAATTGAAATAGGTTTCATATAGACAATTGACCACCCAAGTTGACCGGTGATTCACGAACGTTAAAACTTGTAAAAAAACTATATGATGACATATATATGGTTATATATATAGTTAACATGATATTATGATAAGTAAACATATCATTAATTATATTAACAATGAACTACATATGTAAAAACAAGACTACTAACTTAATGATTTTGAAACGAGACATATATGTAACGTTTATCGTTGTAACGACATTTAATGTATATATATCATATTAAGAGATATTCGTACATCATAATATCATGATAATATAATAATTTAAAATCTCTTTTGATATTATAAACATTGGGTTAACAACATTTAACAAGATCGTTAACCTAAAGGTTTCAAAACAACACTTACATGTAACGACTAACGATGACTTAACGACTCAGTTAAAATGTATATACATGTAGTGTTTTAATATGTATTTATACACTTTTGAAAGACTTCAATACACTTATCAAAATACTTCTACTTAACAAAAATGCTTACAATTACATTCTCGTTCAGTTTCATCAACAATTCTACTCGTATGCACCCGTATTCGTACTCGTACAATACACAGCTTTTAGATGTATGTACTATTGGTATATACACTCCAATGATCAGCTCTTAGCAGCCCATGTGAGTCAACTAACACATGTGGGAACCATCATTTGGCAACTAGCATGAAATATCTCATAAGATTACAAAAATATGAGTAATCATTCATGACTTATTTACATGAAAACAAAATTACATATCCTTTATATCTAATCCATACACCAACGACCAAAAACACCTACAAACACTTTCATTCTTCAATTTTCTTCATCTAATTGAACTCTCTCAAGTTCTATCTTCAAGTTCTAAGTGTTCTTCATAAATTCCAAAAGTTCTAGTTTCATAAAATCAAGAATACTTTCAAGTTTGCTAGCTCACTTCCAATCTTGTAAGGTGATCATCCAACCTCAAGAAATCTTTGTTTCTTACAGTAGGTTATCATTCTAATACAAGGTAATAATCATATTCAAACTTTGGTTCAATTTCTATAACTATAACAATCTTATTTCAGGTGATGATCTTACTTGAACTTGTTTTCGTGTCATGATTTTGCTTCAAGAACTTTGAGCCATCCAAGGATCCATTGAAGCTAGATCCATTTTTCTCTTTTCCAGTAGGTTCATCCAAGGAACTTAAGGTAGTAATGATGTTCATAACATCATTCAATTCATACATATAAAGCTATCTTATTCGAAGGTTTAAACTTGTAATCACTAGAACATAGTTTAGTTAATTCTAAACTTGCTCACAAACAAAAGTTAATCCTTCTAACATGACTTTTAAAATCAACTAAACACATGTTCTATATCTATATGATATGCTAACTTAATGATTTAAAACCTGGAAACACGAAAAACACCGTAAAACCGGATTTACGCCGTCGTAGTAACACCGCGGGCTGTTTTGGGTTAGTTAATTAAAAACTATGATAAACTTTGATTTAAAAGTTGTTATTCTGAGAAAATGATTTTTATTATGAACATGAAACTATATCCAAAAATTATGGTTAAACTCAAAGTGGAAGTATGTTTTCTAAAATGGTCATCTAGACGTCGTTCTTTCGACTGAAATGACTACCTTTACAAAAACGACTTGTAACTTATTTTTCCGACTAGAAACCTATACTTTTTTTGTTTATATTCATAAAATAGAGTTCAATATGAAACCATAGCAATTTGATTCACTCAAAACGGATTTAAAATGAAGAAGTTATGGGTAAAACAAGATTGGATAATTTTTCTCATTTTAGCTACGTGAAAATTGGTAACAAATCTATTCCAACCATAACTTAATCAACTTGTATTATATATTATGTAATCTTGAGATACCATAGACACGTATACAATGTTTCGACCTATCATGTCGACACATCTATATATATTTCGGAACAACCATAAACACTCTATATGTGAATGTTGGAGTTAGCTATACAGGGTTGAGGTTGATTCCAAAATATATATAGTTTGAGTTGTGATCAATACTGAGATACGTATACACTGGGTCGTGGATTGATTCAAGATAATATTTATCGATTTATTTCTGTACATCTAACTGTGGACAACTAGTTGTAGGTTACTAACGAGGACAGCTGACTTAATAAACTTAAAACATCAAAATATATTAAAAGTGTTGTAAATATATTTTGAACATACTTTGATATATATGTATATATTGTTATAGGTTCGTGAATCAACCAGTGGCCAAGTCTTACTTCCCGACGAAGTAAAAATCTGTGAAAGTGAGTTATAGTCCCACTTTTAAAATCTAATATTTTTGGGATGAGAATACATGCAGGTTTTATAAATGATTTACAAAATAGACACAAGTACGTGAAACTACATTCTATGGTTGAATTATCGAAATCGAATATGCCCCTTTTTATTAAGTCTGGTAATCTAAGAATTAGGGAACAGACACCCTAATTGACGCGAATCCTAAAGATAGATCTATTGGGCCTAACAAACCCCATCCAAAGTACCGGATGCTTTAGTACTTCGAAATTTATATCATATCCGAAGGGTGTCCCGGAATGATGGGGATATTCTTATATATGCATCTTGTTATTGTCGGTTACCAGGTGTTCACCATATGAATGATTTTTATCTCTATGTATGGGATGTGTATTGAAATATGAAATCTTGTGGTCTATTGTTACGATTTGATATATATAGGTTAAACCTATAACTCACCAACATTTTTGTTGACGTTTTAAGCATGTTTATTCTCAGGTGATTATTAAGAGCTTCCGCTGTCGCATACTTAAATAAGGACAAGATTTGGAGTCCATGTTTGTATGATATTGTGTAAAAACTGCATTCAAGAAACTGATTTCGATGTAGCATATTTGTATTGTAAACCATTATGTAATGGTCGTGTGTAAACAGGATATTTTAGATTATCATTATTTGATAATCTACGTAAAGCTTTTTAAACCTTTATTTATGAAATAAAGGTTATGGTTTGTTTTAAAAATGAATGCAGTCTTTGAAAAACGTCTCATATAGAGGTCAAAACCTCGCAACGAAATCAATTAATATGGAACGTTTTTAATCAATAAGAACGGGACATTTCAGACACCAAGGATGCCCGGAACGACGATGGACTAGTAACGGGTACGTTTCTTCACAACAAACCGTATATTTCATACTTGTTCGATTCGATTACCGCTAGACGTTTTATAACCAAGGATTTGACTCATGCTCTTTATATTCCACCTCTTTCCCTCAGATACTACTTAGACGATTTAAGTGACCGACGGAAAAATATTGTGTGCCTATAAATTTTATTGGAGGAAATACGTTAAGACTTTTGACTTGACACCTATAGAACTAGGGAGCTCGGAACCTATTCGTTAAAAAAAAAAAAAAAAAAAAAAAAAAAAAATGTTTCCCCATCATCTTGTATAGATTATTGTGAACTGAGTAATTTTCGGTTGGAAACCGATACCCTCTCCCTCGCATCCATGACCTCATGATTATTTGCACGAATCCCGTATGTTCCAAATCGACCTCCGTTCCGGTTATCATCAATTGGGGGTTAAGTGAGACGATGTCTCCTAAGCCACTTTCCGAACTCGCAACGTTAGTTGTAAATCTCTCTTAGTACCGCTTGATTTATTTAGGGCTCGCCCGTATCCATAAACCTCCTAAACCACGTATGCAAACTTATCTAGACAAATCTGTTATCGTATTTATAGATGACGTCTTAACTTATTTAAGTAAAGAAGGAAAACGAACAACATCACCATCTTACGCTCGAACTTTTGAGAAAAGAGCAACTTTATACCAAATTCTCCGAGTGAGAATTTCTGTTGAACGAAGTCCAATTTTCTAGACCATGAAGTTAATGGTCAAGGCATTACAATCAATCTCGAAATCAAGCCACATGTAATCAGGAAACTCTCCCAACTCAGACTTGTATTCGTAAAAATCTTAGATCTCACCGGTTGTTACCGAAGATTCATTTCTGACTTTTCTCGTATTACACGACTTTAATCTCTCTGCGATCGAACCTTGAGCGTGATTCTTCACACCAACATTTCTAGCTAAATTCGTACAACACCAGATGGGACTCAAATATGGAAATATTTCTACTTGGACGCCGAAAGGCATACTCCCTCGACTCGAAATCAACGGGACGGAAATTCGTTATTTTGCACGAAGAATTCGAATACTAAATTGTGGATCCGATCAATATTCTTGTCATCACGTACCACACTACATACCTCTGTTATTTCACCGTTACCGTCTGATATTACTGGAAATTAAGATAACACACAATCCAACGATACTTCACTCTTCTTTGACTTAACGCCCTTGTGTTTCTGATAATCGGTCAACTATTATTCAACCCCGAACTATACAACTACGCGTACTACCTCGTTTCTCTTTCAGACTTCAACTTTTGACAACTAGAGGCACGTTATAGCAACCTCGAGATGTAAACTCATCCTATTCTAAGTCCTCATTTCACTACTATCTTTACCGTTCGCATTTCCGTTTAAAGAAACTCCTTGTAACATTTCTCCATGGATAGAGAAACTCCTCATATTACATAAGTATTCGCCACGAGGGTGAATAGTCCTAACGAACATTTTTCGAACCCTAACTGACTTGTTCAAACATATCTTAAGAAATTCTATTCCAACACGGTGTATCTTCGTCATTTATCCTGTATTGAAATACTCGTTTCACCTCTAGCGTTGCAAGAGACCTTGGGAACCCGCTTAGACATATGTACCGTGTATCTCCCACAACCGACGAACCGAGCAAACGTACGATTCAATCTTGGAAAGACATGTTACAGACTGGTATTGTCACCTTTAGTAGTTCCCCTTACTACGACAGCTATCACTCGTATATTAACGCAGCACTTCCGAAACCCTATATGACCGCAAATGTCATACCCCTGTTCATATAACCAAAGCATGCGGCAAGCAAATCGCCAAATTTGAACTCCATCAAGAAACAACAATTGAGATCGTTCGAGTCCGAGGCGGGCTAGAGACAACTCATGGTCGCCAGAAGAGTTATACCAAACTTAGATGAAAACCTCACAAATTCCAGTGTGTAATCGCGTAATATTGAGAACCCGCACCTTGGAAAGGTGTAATCCATTTTGGGAAATCGAGGAAGGTTATAACCGCAATATTGAACCTTTTGAAACCTTGGGGCGTATTAGAACCGCTTCCTACTGTTTAGAACTTCCGACTCAATTAAGTTTCCATTTATCCTACATTTCGTGTAACAAACTTAGAAACGTGTCATGCGGAACAGGAATGTGCAATCCTTTTAGATGCACCAACTATTGATGACAAACTCCTCTTCATGGGAAAACTGGTTGAAATCATGGATCGTGAAATCGAACCTCAATACAACGTAACACCCCGACTATCCGGATTCGTGGAATGTCCAAGAAAGTACCTTCACTCATTCGTAGAGTTACTACTCTAAGTCTCGAGTAAGAGATATCGACTACTACTTCCAACTAAATTTCGGGACGAAATTTCTTTTGAGGTGTGGATAATGTAACATCCCGCATTTTTCCGTTAGATTATTTTTAACGCCGTCTTTTTCTTTTTAGATAATATTCCTCGTATCTAGATTCGTAACCTCCGTTAGCTAACATTCTAAATATTCTCATTATCGGATTTTAATACGCGTTTTAAAATATTCCGTTTAGGTATTTTCCGCACCCGCTTCTAAACTCGAGGGACTAAAATTGACACGGGGCAAACTAGTTGACTAGGTCAACTAGTCCACCCCAATCACCACCATTCAATCACCTCCATCTCTCTCTCTTTCTCTCTAGCAAGAACACACACACAAACACCCAATTCAATCATTCATCATCTAAATTCGATCTAGGAGGCTTACAACAAAACAAATTACATATTTGGAATCCTCTCTTCATCCTCTACAATTTGATACCAACTTCATCTCGTTTGGGTAACATTTCTAAAACTCTAGATTTCTCTAAATTCGTGTTTTTGATTTGAAATGGTGTTAGTTAGTGTCTATGGCTCGTGTCTAGCATGAATATATGATTTACTTGCTCGATTTGTTGTTTTGAGTAACTAGTTTGAACATTTGAAATGGGTTTGCTTAATCTTGCATTTTGGAAGATTAAATGTTGTTTGATTGTTAAAGTTCATGTTTTAATTGTGTTACTAGTATCACTAGCTTCGTTTTGATGCGTAGGTTGATTAAGAAAACTTCAAAAACCCGATTATTGATTTTTGTGAAGTTTGGTTAGGGTTTGTTAGACTTTGAAATGAACTTTTGATGCGTTGAATGCTTGTTAATGTTGTTAGTAAGTGTTTAGATGCAATGTATGCTTAATTACCTTCGAAACGGCATATCGTATGTGTAAATTGGATTCCCGAATCATAAAATACGTTTTACGAACTTGAAACTTTGAAAATAAACCTTTCTTAATCAATTGACGAGATTTCGGCTATTGTAAATGATGTTATTGTTGGACCATAAGTGCTTAGTTGTATTCCTCGTCAAAATACCTTTCCAACGATATATGATAGGCATTATAAGTGTTTGCGTGTCAAGAGTTGGGTTGGAAAACTCGGTTGTTACAAATGAGGTTTTTGATTGTTAAATTGTGTTTAGTTGCATTCTATGTCAAAAGAGCTTTCCAACGATATAAGGTGCGAGTCCTAAGTGTTTGTGGTTTGCGTTTTATGCTTATTTGAAGTTTGGATCAAGTTGGACAAGTGAAACAGACCAGGCACCAGCACCCGCCTATTGTCGCGGCGCGACAGAAGGGTGCCGCGGCGCGGCATAAGCCGTGCCCAGCTTCTGTCTCCGGTGTCCATTTTATGGAAAATGTTTGGCATACTACGGACCTCCGATTCACATGAAACTTGTTCTAATATACTTGTATATGAATAATTAGCATAGAAAAATAGTCCGGGACCCGACCCGAACATGTTGACTTTTTCGTTGACTTTGACCCGACCAAGTTTGACTTTTTGTCAAACTTAACCAATTAATTATGCAATCTTCCTAACATGCTTTTATACTTGCATCTTGCATGAAACTTGACAATTTGCTTCACATGCTATATTAATCGAGTCGTATTGAGCCATAGGACTAATTGAACATCTTTGACCGTTTTGTGTTTACCGTTATTGATATAACCTATATGTTTAGGTCAAGACTAGCTTTGTCTTTGCACGCGTTTACTTGTCGAAGTACTTTATTAACTCTTGCACTCAAGGTGAGATCATAGTCCCACTTTTTCAATCACTTTTATTCTTTACATCGTGGGCTGAGAAACACATACATTTCATACTTATTTACTTTTCATGCTTTTACATTGTGAACAAATACGAATACAAAGATGCATACGAGTTTGAACAAAAGTCCTCAATCCAATTATCATTAGTTCCACTTGCAGGGTGTAAGTGTAAGCGTGTAATTATGTTGTGTGGCCATACGGGTTTAACAAACCCTCATTCAGACGGTTCGCTACCGTTAGTGAATGAAATATAATTTCAACAATGTATAGTGTAAGTTCTAACACTAAATTCAAAATTCAGAGGGAAGATTCGGTTAAGCCTTGATAATTGGGTGCTCGTGATACAAATACTATTTTGGAATGTGAATGATTCTGGTTGAGCAATTCTTAAAGAACCTTGTGGTTCAATACAATTTACTTACTAAACCTATGATTTCACCAACGTTTTTCGTTGACAGATTTCTATGTTTTTCTCAGGTCTTGCACGATATGTGATACATGCTTCCGCTCATTATTTGATACTTGCTTTGGATGTCGAGTATACATGCTTTTCATGGAGCGTCTTTTGACTTTACTTTAAACCGTGTCGCCTAGATTTCAATCGTATCTATAACGTTGTAACTTAACTTTTGGTTGAACAATTCTCGTAAACTTTGAAACAATCTTTATTTTGAAATGAAGGCGACATATTTTGGTCAAACGTTATCTTAAAGACTTATAATCAGGTAATGGGACCCACGTAGCCGACGCCGTCACTTGACGATTTGTCGGGGTCGCTACAGTGTGGACCATACCTTGACAAGTTTGTCATTGTTTTCATTGATGACATACTTATTTACTCAAAGAATGACCAAGAACACGGTGAACATTTGAGAAAGGTGTTAGAAGTATTGAGGAATGAAGAATTGTACGCTAAGTTTTCAAAGTGTGCATTTTGGTTGGAAGAAGTTCAATTCCTCGGTCACATAGTGAACAAAGAAGGTATTAAGGTGGATCCGGCAAAGATAGAAACTGTTGAAAAGTGGGAAACCCCGAAAACTCCGAAACACATACGCCAGTTTTTAGGACTAGCTGGTTACTACAGAAGGTTCATCCAAGACTTTTCCAGAATAGCAAAACCCTTGACTGCATTAACGCATAAAGGGAAGAAATTTGAATGGAATGATGAACAAGAGAAAGCGTTTCAGTTATTGAAGAAAAAGCTAACTACGGCACCTATATTGTCATTGCCTGAAGGGAATGATGATTTTGTGATTTATTGTGACGCATCAAAGCAAGGTCTCGGTTGTGTATTAATGCAACGAACGAAGGTGATTGCTTATGCGTCTAGACAATTGAAGATTCACGAACAAAATTATACGACGCATGATTTGGAATTAGGCGCGGTTGTTTTTGCATTAAAGACTTGGAGGCACTACTTATATGGGGTCAAAAGTATTATATATACCGACCACAAAAGTCTTCAACACATATTTAATCAGAAACAACTGAATATGAGGCAGCGTAGGTGGATTGAATTGTTGAATGATTACGACTTTGAGATTCGTTACCACCCGGGGAAGGCAAATGTGGTAGCCGATGCCTTGAGCAGGAAGGACAGAGAACCCATTCGAGTAAAATCTATGAATACAATGATTCATAATAACCTTACTACTCAAATAAAGGAGGCGCAACAAGGAGTTTTAAAAGAGGGAAATTTAAAGGATGAAATACCCAAAGGATCGGAGAAGCATCTTAATATTCGGGAAGATGGAACCCGGTATAGGGCTGAAAGGATTTGGGTACCAAAATTTGGAGATATGAGAGAAATGGTACTTAGAGAAGCTCATAAAACCAGATACTCAATACATCCTGGAACGGGGAAGATGTACAAGGATCTCAGGAAATATTTTTGGTGGCCGGGTATGAAAGCTGATGTTGCTAAATACGTAGGAGAATGTTTGATGTGTTCTAAGGTCAAAGCTGATCATCAGAAACCATCAGGTCTACTTCAACAACCCGAAATCCCAGAATGGAAATGGGAAAACATTACCATGGATTTCATCACTAAATTGCCAAGGACTGCAAGTGGTTTTGATACTATTTGGGTAATAGTTGATCGTCTCACCAAATCAGCACACTTCCTGCCAATAAGAGAAGATGACAAGATGGAGAAGTTAGCACGACTGTATTTGAAGGAAGTCATATCCAGACATGGAATACCAATCTCTATTATCTCTGAAAAGGATGGCAGATTTATTTCAAGATTCTGGCAGACATTACAGCAAGCATTAGGAACTCGTCTAGACATGAGTACTGCCTATCATCCACAAACTGATGGGCAGAGCAAAAGGACGATACAAACGCTTGAAGACATGCTACGAGCATGTGTTATTGATTTCGGAAACAGTTGGGATCGACATCTACCGTTAGCAGAATTTTCCTACAACAACAGCTACCATTCAAGCATTGAGATGGCGCCGTTTGAAGCACTTTATGGTAGAAAGTGCAGGTCTCCGATTTGTTGGAGTGAAGTGGGGGATAGACAGATTACGGGTCCGGAGATTATACAAGAAACTACCGAGAAGATCATCCAAATTCAACAACGGTTGAAAACCGCCCAAAGTCGACAAAAGAGCTACGCTGACATTAAAAGAAAAGATATAGAATTTGAAATTGGAGAGATGGTCATGCTTAAAGTTGCACCTTGGAAAGGCGTTGTTCGATTTGGTAAACGAGGGAAATTAAATCCAAGGTATATTGGACCATTCAAGATTATTGATCGTGTCGGACCAGTAGCTTACCGACTTGAGTTACCTCAACAACTCGCGGCTGTACATAACACTTTCCACGTCTCGAATTTGAAGAAATGTTTTGCTAAAGAAGATCTCACTATTCCGTTAGATGAAATCCAAATCAACGAAAAACTTCAATTCATCGAAGAACCCGTCGAAATAATGGATCGTGAGGTTAAAAGACTTAAGCAAAACAAGATACCAATTGTTAAGGTTCGATGGAATGCTCGTAGAGGACCCGAGTTCACCTGGGAGCGTGAAGATCAGATGAAGAAGAAATACCCGCATTTATTTCCAGAAGATTCGTCAACACCTTCAACAGCTTAAAATTTCGGGACGAAATTTATTTAACGGGTAGGTACTGTAGTGACCCGAACTTTTCCATGTTTATATATATTAATTGAGATTGATATTTACATGATTAAATGTTTCCAACATGTTAAGCAATCAAACTTGTTAAGACTTGATTAATTGAAATATGTTTCATATAGACAATTGACCACCCAAGTTGACCGGTGATTCACGAACGTTAAAACTTGTAAAAACTATACGATGACATATATATGGTTATATATATAGTTAACATGTTTTTATTATAAGTATGTATCTCATTAGGTATTTTAACAATGAGTTATATACATAAAAATGAGACTATTAATTTAAGAAACTCGAAAACGATATATATAACGATTATCGTTATAACAACGTCTTACTAGGTACATATGAATCATATTAAGATATTGATACACTTGATTAATTATGTTAAATGATAAGTAAATATATTATTAAGTGTATTAACAATGAAATACATATGTAAAAATAAGGCTACTAACTTAATGATTTCGAAACGAGACATAAATGTAACGATTATCGTTGTAACGACATTTAACTGTATATACATCATACTAAGATATATTATATATCATAATATCATGATAATATAATAAT
>NC_092343.1:253370000-253380000 GCF_046630445.1 Rutidosis leptorrhynchoides
TTGATTCAAGATAATATTTATCGATTTATTTCTGTACATCTAACTGTGGACAACTAGTTGTAGGTTACTAATGAGGACAGCTGACTTAATAAACTTAAAACATCAAAATATACTAAAAGTGTTGTAAATATATTTTGAACATACTTTGATATATATGTATATATTGTTATAGGTTCGTGAATCAACCAGTGGCCAAGTCTTACTTCCCGACGAAGTAAAAATCTGTGAAAGTGAGTTATAGTCCCACTTTTAAAATCTAATATTTTTGGGATGAGAATACATGCAGGTTTTATAAATGATTTACAAAATAGACACAAGTACGTGAAACTACATTCTATGGTTGAATTATCAAAATCGAATATGCCCCTTTTTATTAAGTCTGGTAATCTAAGAATTAGGGAACAGACACCCTAATTGACGCGAATCCTAAAGATAGATCTATTGGGCTTAACAAACCCCATCCAAAGTACCGGATGCTTTAGTACTTCGAAATTTATATCATATCCGAAGGGTGTCCCGGAATGATGGGGATATTCTTATATATGCATCTTGTTAATGTCGATTACTAGGTGTTCACCATATGAATGATTTTTATCTCTATGTATGGGATGTGTATTGAAATATGAAATCTTGTGGTCTATTATTACGATTTGATATATATAGGTTAAACCTATAACTCACCAACATTTTTGTTGACGTTTTAAGCATGTTTATTCTCAGGTGATTATTAAGAGCTTCCGCTGTCGCATACTTAAATAAGGACGAGATTTGAAGTCCATGCTTGTATGATATTGTGTAAAAACTGCATTCAAGAAACTTATTTTGTTGTAACATATTTGTATTGTAAACCATTATATAATGGTCGAGTGTAAACAGGATATTTTAGATTATCATTATTTGATAATCTACGTAAAGCTTTTTAAACCTTTATTGATGAAATAAAGGTTATGGTTTGTTTTAAAATGAATGCAGTCTTTGAAAAACGTCTCATATAGAGGTCAAAACCTCGCAACGAAATCAATTAATATGGAACGTTTTTAATCAATAAGAACGGGACATTTCAGTTGGTATCAGAGCGTTGGTCTTAGAGAACCAGAATTTTGCATTAGTGTGTCTTATCGAGTTTGTTAGGATGCATTAGTGAGTCTGGACTTTGACCGTGTTTACTTGAAAAATGATTGCTTAACAAATTTTGTTGGAAACTATATATTTTTAACATGTGAATATTATGTGATATATTAATCTCTTAACGCGTTTGATATTATGTGATAGATGTCTACCTCTAGAACAAGTCCCATTGACTCACCTAATAATAATGAAGAGTCAAATGTAAATTGGAATGATTCGTGGACTGATTCACAAGTTTCCGAAGAGGAACCGGAAGAAGAGTCGGAACCAGAAGAAGAATCGGAACCGGAAGAAGAATCGGAACCGGATGAAGAAATAGAACCGGTGGGGGAAATAATAAAACGGTTAAGTAAAAGAAAATCCTCAACCAACCGACCAAGGTTAATTATGGTCAATGGTGTTTCCGCCAAGGAAGCAAAATATTGGGAGGATTACCAATTCTCCGATGAATCGGATTCCGACGAGAATTCCGATGATGTTATAGAAATTACCCCAACTGAATTTAAAAAGGCAAAAGAAAATAATAAGGGAAAGGGCATAAAAATCGAGAAATCTAATTCCAACCCCGATGAACTTTATATGTATCGTCATCCCCCGAAGTCCTTAAGTTGTAACAATGACCCGGGAACCTCTAAACCACCAGGTTTTTCTAAACCAATGTGGAAAACGACAGCTAGTATTAGGGGAACATCATATATCCCTAGAAACTTGGCAAAACGAACCAAAACCGAAGAAGAAGAAACAAGCGAGTCGGAATAAGATAGTTGTATTCGTGTGGTGTAATATATGTAATATAGTGTGCTTATGCTTTATGATATATGTAAAAATTGCTTGTATTAATAAGTATTTTTTTTTTATGAATCTAACTCTTGTCTATTTTACAGTATAAAAACACAAAATGGATAGACAACCCAATATTTTAAGAGACCTACCCGGAGACATGATTGATGAAATCTTGTCTAGAGTCGGTCAGAATTCTTCGGCACAACTATTTAAGGCGAGATCAGTTTGTAAGACATTCGAAGAACGTTCCAAGAATGCCTTGGTTTATAAAAGGCTTTCGTTCGAAAGATGGGGGATAGCACATTGGGAAATCCATAAGTTACGATGTGTTTACTTTGACGCATATATTGCGGGAAACCCAAATGCTATTTTACGCAATGGGTTAAGAAATTATTTTGACTCAATATATCCGAATATTGGACTTCGTGATTTAGAAAAAGCGGCTAACATGCAACATAAAGAAGCATGTTATGCTTACGGATTAGTAATGTTCGCTTCTCACCAAAGTGAGAACAAGAACATTGGGCTACAACTATTAAACAAAAAGTTCCCACAAGTGACGGAGTCGGTAATTGGGGTAAGAAATGAGGTTTTTAGATTGTTACGGGACTGTTGGACATTACGTAACCCTCGTCCCTTTGACGACGTTACAACACGCTGTCTTATCAACGGCCATAACGGTTATGTTCCACAAGACCAAGGATGGGAAGTAATCCTAGTAAAACCAGAATGCATGACTTGTTTCTGGACGTATGAATTATGTGTCTTTATTGCCTTTGCTGAACGACTTGTGTACTAGCTAGAATTATCTTCACAACTATCTTGTATCAAAGTTATTGTGTGCTATATTTCATGCTTTATGTAAAATAAGCGGTATTGTAAGTTTGTAAAATATTGTATAAAAGTTTGAACGCGAAATATTATTATAATCAGTTTTTCATATAGAATTGTAGTAGTTGAATTGTATATTAGCTACTAAGTATGAACTTAACGGGTAGGTACTACCCGAATTTAAACTTATAAAACGCTAATATGAAGAAAAAGCTTTTATAAATGAGTTCATATTATGCTACGAAATACTATTAACTACTCTTAATATTCTGTATGATTAACTTGTTCCATTTGACTATTTTGAAGGAAATGGCACCGACTACTCGACACACCGTGAATATGAATGAAGAGGAATTCCGTACTTTTCTAGCTTCAAACATAGCCGCAGTACAGGCTGCGCTACATACCAACAATAACCTTGGATCTAGCAGTACAGGAAATCGTGTAGGATGCACCTACAAAGAATTCACTGCCTGCAAACCTTTGGAATTTGATGGAACCGAAGGACCGATCGGATTGAAACAGTGGACCGAGAAGGTCGAATCGGTGTTTGCCATAAGTAAGTGTACTGAAGAGGACAAAGTGAAGTATGCTACGCATACCTTCACAGGTTCTGCGTTAACATGGTGGAATACCTATCTAGAGCAAGTGGGACAAGACGATGCGTACGCACTACCGTGGTCAGCATTCAAGCACTTGATGAACGAGAAGTACCGTCCCAGAACCGAGGTCAATAAGCTCAAGACAGAACTTAGAGGGTTACGAACCCAAGGATTTGATATTACCACGTACGAAAGACGATTCACAGAATTGTGCCTATTGTGTCCGGGAGCATTCGAAGATGAGGAAGAGAAGATCGACGCGTTTGTGAAAGGATTACCGGAAAGAATCCAAGAAGATATAAGTTCACACGAGCCCGCCTCCATACAACAGGCATGTAGAATGGCTCACAAACTAGTGAACCAAATTGAAGAAAGAATTAAAGAACAGACTGCTGAAGAGGCCAATGTGAAGCAAGTCAAAAGAAAGTGGGAGGAAAACGGTGATAAGAATCACCAATACAACAACAACAGCAATTACAACAATAATCGCAACAATTATCCCAACAATGGCAACATCAATCGCAACTACAACAAACGGCCCAACAACAACAACAACAACAACAACAACAACAGCAACTACAACAATCATTCCAACAACAATAATAACCGCAACAACAACAACAATCAGAAGCAGCTATGCCAAAGGTGTGAAAAGTATCACTCGGGGTTCTGCACCAAATTTTGCAACAAGTGTAAAAGAAATGGTCATAGCGCGGCGAAGTGTGAGGTCTACGGACCAGGGGTTAATAGAACGAAAGGAACAAATGGTGTCGGAACAAGTAATGGCGGAGCAAGTAGTGTCGGAGCAAGTTATGCCAATGTAGTTTGTTATAAATGTGGAAAACCGGGCCACATTATTAGAAATTGCCCGAACCAGGAGAACACGAATGGACAAGGCCGCGGAAGAGTTTTCAATATTAATGCGGCAGAGGCACAGGAAGACCCGGAGCTTGTTACGGGTACGTTTTTTATTGACAATAAACCTGCTTACGTTTTATTTGATTCGGGTGCGGATAGAAGCTATATGAGTAGAGATTTTTGTGCTAAATTAAGTTGTCCATTGACGCCTTTGGATAGTAAATTTTTACTCGAATTAGCAAATGGTAAATTAATTTCAGCAGATAATATATGTCGGAATCGAGAAATTAAACTGGTTAGCGAAACATTTAAGATTGATTTGATACAAGTAGAGTTAGGGAGTTTTGATGTGATAATCGGTATGGACTGGTTGAAAGAAGTGAAAGCAGAGATCGTTTGTTACAAAAATGCAATTCGCATTATACGAGAAAAAGGAAAACCCTTAATGGTGTACGGAGAAAAGGGCAACACGAAGCTACATCTTATTAGTAATTTGAAGGCACAAAAACTAATAAGAAAAGGTTGCTATGCTGTTCTAGCACACGTCGAGAAAGTACAAACTGAAGAAAAGAGCATCAATGATGTTCCCGTCGCAAAAGAATTTCTCGATGTATTTCCGAAAGAATTACCGGGATTACCCCCACATCGATCCGTTGAATTTCAAATAGATCTTGTACCAGGAGCTGCACCAATAGCTCGTCCTCCTTACAGACTCGCACCCAGTGAGATGAAAGAACTTCAAAGCCAATTACAAGAACTTTTAGAGCGTGGTTTCATTCGACCAAGCACATGACCGTGGGGAGCTCCTGTTTTGTTTGTCAAGAAGAAAGATGGTACATTCAGGTTGTGTATCGACTACCGAGAGTTGAACAAACTTACCATCAAGAACCGCTACCCACTACCGAGAATCGACGACTTATTTGATCAACTACAAGGCTCGTCTGTTTATTCAAAGATTGACTTACGTTCTGGGTATCATCAAATGCGGGTGAAAGAAGATGATATTCCAAAGACTGCTTTCAGAACACGTTACGGTCATTACGAGTTTATGGTCATGCCGTTTGGTTTAACTAATGCACCAGCTGTGTTCATGGACCTTATGAACCGAGTGTGTGGACCATACCTTGACAAGTTTGTCATTGTTTTCATTGATGACATACTTATTTACTCAAAGAATGACCAAGAACACGGTGAACATTTGAGAAAGGTGTTAGAAGTATTGAGGAAGGAAGAATTGTACGCTAAGTTTTCAAAGTGTGCATTTTGGTTGGAAGAAGTTCAATTCCTCAGTCACATAGTGAACAAAGAAGGTATTAAGGTGGATCCGTCAAAGATAGAAACTGTTGAAAAGTGGGAAACCCCGAAAACTCCGAAACACATACGCCAATTTTTAGGACTAGCTGGTTACTACAGAAGGTTCATTCAAGACTTTTCCAGAATAGCAAAACCCTTGACTGCATTAACGCATAAAGGGAAGAAATTTGAATGGAATGATGAACAAGAGAAAGCATTTCAGTTATTGAAGAAAAAGCTAACTACGGCACCTATATTGTCATTGCCTGAAGGGAATGATGATTTTGTGATTTATTGTGATGCATCAAAGCAAGGTCTCGGTTGTGTATTAATGCAACGAACGAAGGTGATTGCTTATGCGTCTAGACAATTGAAGATTCACGAACAAAATTATACGACGCATGATTTGGAATTAGGCGCGGTTGTTTTTGCATTAAAGACTTGGAGGCACTACTTATATGGGGTCAAAAGTATTATATATACCGACCACAAAAGTCTTCAACACATATTTAATCAGAAACAACTGAATATGAGGCAGCGTAGGTGGATTGAATTATTGAATGATTACGACTTTGAGATTCGTTACCACCCAGGGAAGGCAAATGTGGTAGCCGATGCCTTGAGCAGGAAGGACAGAGAACCCATTCGAGTAAAATCTATGAATATAATGATTCATAATAACCTTACTACTCAAATAAAGGAGGCGCAACAAGGAGTTTTAAATGAGGGAATTTTAAAGGATGAAATACCCAAAGGATCGGAGAAGCATCTTAATATTCGGGAAGACGGAACCCGGTATAGGGCTGAAAGGATTTGGGTACCAAAATTTGGAGATATGAGAGAAATGGTACTTAGAGAAGCTCATAAAACCAGATACTCAATACATCCTGGAACGGGGAAGATGTACAAGGATCTCAAGAAACATTTTTGGTGGCCGGGTATGAAAGCCGATGTTGCTAAATACGTAGGAGAATGTTTGACGTGTTCTAAGGTCAAAGCTGAGCATCAAAAACCATCAGGTCTACTTCAACAACCCGAAATCCTGGAATGGAAATGGGAAAACATTACCATGGATTTCATCACTAAATTGCCAAGGACTGCAAGTGGTTTTGATACTATTTGGGTAATAGTTGATCGTCTCACCAAATCAGCACACTTCCTGCCAATAAGAGAAGATGACAAGATGGAGAAGTTAGCACGACTGTATTTGAAGGAAGTCATCTCCAGACATGGAATACCAATCTCTATTATCTCTGATAGGGATGGTAGATTTATTTCAAGATTCTGGCAGACATTACAGCAAGCATTAGGAACTCGTCTAGACATGAGTACTGCCTATCATCCACAAACTGATGGGCAAAGCGAAAGGACGATACAAACGCTTGAAGACATGCTACGAGCATGTGTTATTGATTTCTGAAACAGTTGGGATCGACATCTACCGTTAGCAGAATTTTCCTACAACAACAGCTACCATTCAAGCATTGAGATGGCGCCGTTTGAAGCACTTTATGGTAGAAAGTGCAGGTCTCCGATTTGTTGGAGTGAAGTGGGGGATAGACAGATTACGGGTCCGGAGATTATACAAGAAACTACCGAGAAGATCATCCAAATTCAACAACGGTTGAAAACCGCCCAAAGTCGACAAAAGAGCAACGCTGACATTAAAAGAAAAGATATAGAATTTGAAATTGGAGAGATGGTCATGCTTAAAGTTGCACCTTGGAAAGGCGTTGTTCGATTTGGTAAACGAGGGAAATTAAATCCAAGGTATATTGGACCATTCAAGATTATTGATCGTGTCGGACCAGTAGCTTACCGACTTGAGTTACCTCAACAACTCGCGGCTGTACATAACACTTTTCACGTCTCGAATTTGAAGAAATTTTTTGCTAAAGAAGATCTCACTATTCCGTTAGATGAAATCCAAATCAACGAAAAACTTCAATTAATCGAAGAACCCGTCGAAATAATGGATCGTGAGGTTAAAAGACTTAAGCAAAACAAGATACCAATTGTTAAGGTTCGATGGAATGCTCGTAGAGGACCCGAGTTTACCTGGGAGCGTGAAGATCAGATGAAGAAGAAATACCCGCATCTATTTCCAGAAGATTCGTCAACACCTTCAACAGCTTAAAATTTCGGGACGAAATTTATTTAACGGGTAGGTACTGTAGTGACCCGAAATTTTCCATGTTTATATATATTAATTGAGATTGATATTTACATGATTAAATATTTCCAACATGTTAAGCAATCAAACTTGTTAAGACTTGATTAATTGAAATATGTTTCATATAGACAATTGACCACCCAAGTTGACCGGCGATTCACGAACGTTAAAACTTGTAAAAACGACATGACGATATATATATATATGGATATACATATGGTTAACATGAGATTATGATAAGTAAGTATCTCCATAAGTATATTAACAATGACTTATATACATATAAACAAGACTACTAACTTAAGGATTTCTAAACGAGACATATATGTAACGATTATCGTTGTAACGACATTTAATGTATATATAACATATTAAGAGATATTCATACATGATAATATCATGATAATATAATAATTTAAAATCTCATTTGATATTATAAATATTGGGTTAGCAACATTTAACAAGATCGTTAACCTAAAGGTTTCAAAACAACACTTACATGTAACGACTAACGATAACTTAACGACTCAGTTAAAATGTATATACATGTAGTGTTTTAATATGTATTTATACACTTTTGAAAGACTTCAATACACTTATCAAAATACTTCTACTTAACAAAAATGCTTAAAATTACATCCTCGTTCAGTTTCATCAACAATTCTACTCGTATGCACCCGTATTCGTACTCGTACAATACACAGCTTTTAGATGTATGTACTATTGGTATATACACTCCAATGATCAGCTCTTAGCAGCCCATGTGAGTCACCTAACACATGTGGGAACCATCATTTGGCAACTAGCATGAAATATCTCATAAAATAACAAAAATATGAGTAATTATTCATGACTTATTTACATGAAAACAAAATTACATATCCTTTATATCTAATCCATACACCAACGACCAAAAACACCTACAAACACTTTCATTCTTCAATTTTCTTCATCTAATTAATCTCTCTCAAGTTCTATCTTCAAGTTTTAAGTGTTCTTCATAAATTCTACAAGTTCTAGTTACATAAAATCAAGAATACTTTCAAGTTTGCTAGCTCACTTCCAATCTTGTAAGGTGATCATCCAACCTCAAGAAATCTTTATTTCTTACAGTAGTTTATCATTCTAATACAAGGTAATAATCATATTCAAACTTTGGTTCAATTTCTATAACTATAACAATCTTATTTCAAGTGATGATCTTACTTGAACTTGTTTTCATGTCATGATTCTGCTTCAAGAACTTCGAGCCATCCAAGGATCCGTTGAAGCTAAATCCATTTTTCTATTTTCCAGTAGGTTTATCCAAGGAACTTAAGGTAGTAATTATGTTCATAACATCATTCGATTCATACATATAAAGCTATCTTATTCGAAGGTTTAAACTTGTAATCACTAGAACAAAGTTTAGTTAATTCTAAACTTGTTCGCAAACAAAAGTTAATCCTTCTAACTTCACTTTTAAAATCAACTAAACACATGTTCTATATCTATATGATATGCTAACTTAATGATTTAAAACCTGGAAACACGAAAAACACCGTAAAACCGGATTTACGCCGTCGTAGTAACACCGCGGGCTGTTTTGGGTTAGTTAATTAAAAACTATGATAAACTTTGATTTAAAAGTTGTTATTCTGAGAAAATAATTTTTATTATGAACATGAAACTATATCCAAAAATTATGGTTAAACTCAAAGTGGAAGTATGTTTTCTAAAATGGTCATCTAGACGTCGTTCTTTCGACTGAAATGACTACCTTTACAAAAACGACTTGTAACTTATTTTTCCGACTATAAACCTATACTTTTTCTGTTTAGATTCATAAAATAGAGTTCAATATGAAACCATAGCAATTTGATTCACTCAAAACGGATTTAAAATGAAGAAGTTATGGGTAAAACAAGATTGGATAATTTTTCTCATTTTAGCTACGTGAAAATTGGTAACAAATCTATTCCAACCATAACTTAATCAACTTGTATTGTATATTATGTAATCTTGAGATACCATAGACACGTATACAATGTTTCGACCTATCATGTCGACACATCTATATATATTTCGGAACAACCATAGACACTCTATATGTGAATGTTGGAGTTAGCTATATAGGGTTGAGGTTGATTCCAAAATATATATAGTTTGAGTTGTGATCAATACTGAGATACATATACACTGGGTCGTGGATTGATTCAAGATAATATTTATCGATTTATTTCTGTACATCTAACTGTGGACAACTAGTTGTAGGTTACTAACGAGGACAGCTGACTTAATAAACTTAAAACATCAAAATATACTAAAAGTGTTGTAAATATATTTTGAACAT
>NC_092343.1:253385000-253395000 GCF_046630445.1 Rutidosis leptorrhynchoides
ATTGGTAACAAATATATTCCAACCATAACTTAATCAACTTGTATTGTATATTATGTAATCTTGAGATACCATAGACACGTATACAATGTTTCGACCTATCATGTCGACACATCTATATATATTTCGGAACAACCATAGACACTCTATATGTGAATGTTGGAGTTAGCTATACAGGGTTGAGGTTGATTCCAAAATATGTATAGTTTGAGTTGTGATCAATACTGAGATACGTATACACTGGGTCGTGGATTGATTCAAGATAATATTTATCGATTTATTTCTGTATATCTAACTGTGGACAACTAGTTATAGGTTACTAACGAGGACAGCTGACTTAATAAACTTAAAACATCAAAATATATTAAAAGTGTTGTAAATATATTTTGAACATACTTTAATATATATGTATATATTGTTATAGGTTCGTGAATCAACAGTGGCCAAGTCTTACTTCCCGACGAAGTAAAAATCTGTGAAAGTGAGTTATAGTCCCACTTTTAAAATCTAATATTTTTGGGATGAGAATACATGCAGGTTTTATAAATGATTTACAAAATAGACACAAGTACGTTAAACTACATTCTATGGTTGAATTATCGAAATCGAATATGCCCCTTTTTATTAAGTCTGGTAATCTAAGAATTAGGGAACAGACACCCTAATTGACGCGAATCCTAAAGATAGATCTATTGGGCCTAACAAACCTCATCCAAAGTACCGGATGCTTTAGTACTTCGAAATTTATATCATATCCGAAGGGTGTCCCGGAATGATGGGGATATTCTTATATATGCATCTTGTTATTGTCGGTTACCAGGTGTTCACCATATGAATGATTTTTATCTCTATGTATGGGATGTGTATTGAAATATGAAATCTTGTGGTCTATTGTTACGATTTGATATATATAGGTTAAACCTATAACTCACCAACATTTTTGTTGACGTTTAAAGCATGTTTATTCTCAGGTGAATATTAAGAGCTTCCGCTGTTGCATACTAAAATAAGGACAAGATTTGGAGTCCATGTTTGTATGATATTGTGTAAAAACTGCATTCAAGAAACTGATTTCGATGTAACATATTTGTATTGTAAACCATTATGTAATGGTCGTGTGTAAACAGGATATTTTAGATTATCATTATTTGATAATCTACGTAAAGCTTTTTAAACCTTTATTTATGAAATAAAGGTTATGGTTTGTTTTAAAAATGAATGCAGTCTTTTAAAAACGTCTCATATAGAGGTCAAAACCTCGCAACGAAATCAATTAATATGGAACGTTTTTAATCAATAAGAACGGGACATTTCAGTTGGTATCCGAGCGTTGGTCTTAGAGAACCAGAAAATTTGCATTAGTGTGTCTTATCGAGTGTGTTAGGATGCATTAGTGATTCTGGACTTCGACCGTGTTTTCTTTAAAAATGATTGCTTAACATTTTTGTTGGAAACTATATATTTTTAACATATGAATATTATGTGATATATTAATCTCTTAACGTGTTTGATATTATGTGATAGATGTCTACCTCTAGAACAAGTCCCATTGACTCACCTAATAATAATGAAGAGTCAAATGTAAATTGGAATGATTTGTGGACTGATTCACAAGTTCCCGAAGAGGAACCGGAAGAAGAGTCGGAACCGGAAGAAGAATCGGAACCGGAAGAAGAATCGGAACCGGATGAAGAAATAGAACCGGTGGGGGAAATAATAAAACGGTTAAGTAAACGAAAATCCTCAACCAACCGACCAAAGTTAATTATGGTCAATGGTGTTTCCGCCAAGGAAGCAAAATATTGGGAGGATTACCAATTCTCCGATGAATCGGATTCCGACGAGAATTCCGATGATGTTATAGAAATTACCCCAACTGAATTTAAAAAGGCAAAAGAAAATAATAAGGGAAAGGGCATAAAAATAGAGAAATCTAATTCCAACCCCGATGAACTTTATATGTATCGTCAACCCCCGAAGTCCTTAAGTTGTAACAATGACCCGGGAACCTCTAAACCACCAGGTTTTTCTAAACCAATGTGGACAACGACGGCTCGTATTAGGGGAACATCACATATCCCAAGAAACTTGGCAAAACGAACCAAAACCGAAGAAGAAGAAACGAGCGAGTCGGAATAAGATAGTTGTATTTGTGTGGTGTAATATATGTAATATAGTGTTCTTATGCTTTATGATATATGTAAAAATTGCTTGTATTAATAAGTATTTTTTTTTATGAAACTAACTCTTGTCTATTTTACAGTTTAAAAACACAAAATGGATAGACAACCCAATATTTTAAGAGACCTACCCGGAGACATGATTGATGAAATCTTGTCTAGAGTCGGCCAGAATTCTTCGGCACAACTATTTAAGGCGAGATCAGTTTGTAAGACATTCGAAGAACGTTCCAAGAATGTCTTGGTTTATAAGAGACTTTCGTTTGAAAGATGGGGGATATCACATTGGGAAACCCATAAGTTACGATGTGTTTACTTTGACGCATATATTGCGGGGAACCCAAATGCTATTTTACGCAACGGGTTAAAAAATTATTTTGACTCAATATATCCGAATATTGGACTTCGTGATTTAGAAAAAGCGGCTAACATGCAACATAAAGAAGCATGTTATGCTTACGGATTAGTAATGTTCGCTTCTCACCAAAGTGAGAACAAGAACATCGGGCTACAACTATTAAACAAAACATTTCCACAAGTGACGGAGTCGGTAATTGGGGTAAGAAATGAGGTTTTTAGATTATTACGGGACTGTTGGACATTACGTAACCCTCGTCCCTTTGATGACGTTACAACACGCTGTCTTATCAACGGCCATAACGGTTATGTTGCACAAGACCAAGGATGGGAAGTAGTCCTAGTAAAACCAGAATGCATGACTTGTTTCTGGACGTATGAATTACGTGTCTTTATTGCCTTTGCCGAACGACTTGTGTACTAGCTAGAATTGTCTTCACAACTATCTTGTATCAAAGTTATTGTGTGCTATATTTCATGCTTTATGTAAAATAAGCGGTATTGTAAGTTTGTAAAATATTGTATAAAAGTTTGAACGCGAAATATTATTACAATCAGTTTTTCATATAGAATTGTAGTAGTTGAATTGTATATTAGCTACTAAGTATGAACTTAACGGGTAGGTACTACCCGAATTTAAACTTATAAAACGCTAATATGAAGAAAAAGCTTTTATAAATGAGTTCATATTATGCTACGAAATACTATTAACTACTCTTAATATTCTGTATGATTAACTTGTTCCATTTAACTATTTTGAAGGAAATGGCACCGACTACTCGACACACCGTGAATATGAATGAAGAGGAATTCCGTACTTTTCTAGCTTCAAACATAGCCGCAGTACAGGCTGCGCTACATACCAACAATAACCTTGGATCTAGCAGTACAGGAAATCGTGTAGGATGCACCTACAAAGAATTCACTGCCTGCAAACCTTTGGAATTTGATGGAACCGAAGGACCGATAGGATTGAAACGGTGGACCGAGAAGGTCGAATCGGTGTTTGCCATAAGTAAGTGTACTGAAGAGGACAAAGTAAAGTATGCTACGCATACCTTCACAGGTTCTGCGTTAACATGGTGGAATACCTATCTAGAGCAAGTGGGACAAGATGATGCGTACGCACTACCGTGGTCAGCATTCAAGCACTTGATGAACGAGAAGTACCGTCCCAGAACCGAGGTCAATAAGCTCAAGACAGAACTTAGAGGGTTACGAACCCAAGGATTTGATATTACCACGTACGAAAGACGATTCACAGAATTGTGCCTATTGTGTCCGGGAGCATTCGAAGATGAGGAAGAGAAGATCGACGCGTTTGTGAAAGGATTACCGGAAAGAATCCAAGAAGATATAAGTTCACACGAGCCCGCCTCCATACAACAGGCATGTAGAATGGCTCACAAACTCGTGAACCAGATTGAAGAAAGAATTAAAGAACAGACTGCTGAAGAGGCCAATGTGAAGCAAGTCAAAAGAAAGTGGGAGGAAAACGGCGATAAGAATCACCAATACAACAACAACAGCAATTACAACAATAATCGCAACAACTATCCCAACAATCGCAACATCAATCGCAACTACAACAAACGGCCCAACAACAACAACAACAACAGCAGCAACTACAACAATCATCCCAACAACAATAATAACCGCAACAACAACAACAATCAGAAGCAGCTATGCCAAAGGTGTGAAAAGAATCACTCGGGGTTCTGCACCAAATTTTGCAACAAGTGTAAAAGAAATGGTCATAGCGCGGCGAAGTGTGAGGTCTACGGACCAGGGGTTAATAGAACGAAAGGAACAAATGGTGTCGGAACGAGTAATGGCGGAGCAAGTAGTGTCGGAGTAAGTTATGCCAATGTAGTTTGTTATAAATGTGGAAAACCAGGCCACATTATTAGAAATTGTCCGAACCAGGAGAACACGAATGGACAAGGCCGCGGAAGAGTTTTCAATATTAATGCGGCAGAGGCACAGGAAGACCCGGAGCTTGTTACGGGTACGTTTCTTATTGACAATAAATCTGCTTACGTTTTATTTGATTCGGGTGCGGATAGAAGCTATATGAGTAGAGATTTTTGTGCTAAATTAAGATGTCCATTGACGCCTTTGGATAGTAAATTTTTACTCAAATTAGCAAACGGTAAATTAATTTCAGCAGATAATATATGTCGGAATCGAGAAATTAAACTGGTTAGCGAAACATTTAAGATTGATTTGATACCAGTAGAGTTAGGGAGTTTTGATGTGATAATCGGTATGGACTGGTTGAAAGAAGTGAAAGCGGAGATCGTTTGTTACAAAAATGCAATTCGCATTATACGAGAAAAAGGAAAACCCTTAATGGTGTACGGAGAAAAGGGCAACACGAAGCTACATCTTATTAGTAATTTGAAGGCACAAAAACTAATAAGAAAAGGTTGCTATGCTGTTCTAGCACACGTCGAGAAAGTACAAACTAAAGAAAAGAGCATCAATGATGTTCCCATTGCAAAATAATTTCCCGATGTATTTCCGAAAGAATTACCGGGATTACCCCCACATCGATCCGTTGAATTTCAAATAGATCTTGTACCAGGAGCTGCACCAATAGCTCGTGCTCCTTACAGACTCGCACTCAGCGAGATGAAAGAACTGCAAAGCCAATTACAAGAACTATTAGAACGTGGTTTCATTCGACCAAGCACATCACCATGGGGAGCTCCTGTTTTGTTTGTCAAGAAGAAGGATGGTACATTTAGGTTGTGTATTGACTACAGAGAGTTGAACAAACTTACCATCAAAAACCGTTATCCACTGCCGAGAATTGACGACTTATTTGATCAACTACAAGGCTCGTCGGTTTATTCGAAGATCGATTTACGTTCTGGATATCATCAAATGCGAGTAAAGGAGGATGATATTCCAAAAACTGCTTTTAGGACGCGTTATGGTCATTACGAGTTTATGGTTATGCCGTTTGGATTGACTAACGCACCAGCTGTGTTCATGGACCTTATGAACCGAGTGTGTGGGCCATATCTTGATAAGTTTGTCATTGTTTTCATCGATGACATACTTATTTACTCAAAGAATGATCAAGAGCACGAAGAACATTTGAGAAAAGTGCTAGAAGTATTGAGGAAAGAAAAACTGTACGCTAAGTTTTCAAAGTGTGCATTTTGGTTGGAAGAAGTTCAATTCCTCGGTCACATAGTGAACAAAGAAGGTATCCAAGTGGACCCGGCAAAGATCGAAACCGTTGAAAAGTGGGAAACCCCAAAAACTCCGAAGCATATACGTCAATTTTTAGGATTGGCTGGTTACTACAGAAGATTCATCCAAGATTTCTCCAAAATAGCAAAACCCTTGACTGCATTAACGCATAAAGGGAAGAAATTTGAATGGAAGGATGAACAAGAGAAGGCGTTTCAAGTATTGAAGAAAAAGCTAACTACGGCACCTATATTGTCATTGCCTGAAGGGAATGATGATTTTGTGATTTATTGTGACGCATCAAAGCAAGGTCTCGGTTGTGTATTAATGCAACGAACGAAGGTGATTGCTTATGCATCTAGACAATTGAAAATTCATGAGCAAAATTATACGACGCATGATTTGGAATTAGGCGCGGTTGTTTTTGCATTAAAGACTTGGAGGCACTACTTATATGGGGTCAAAAGTATTTTATATACCGACCACAAAAGTCTTCAACACATATTTAATCAGAAACAACTGAATATGAGGCAGCGTAGGTGGATTGAATTATTGAATGATTACGACTTTGAGATTCGTTACCACCCGGGGAAGGCAAATGTGGTAGCCGATGCCTTGAGCAGGAAGGACAGAGAACCCATTCGAGTAAAATCTATGAATATAATGATTCATAATAACATTACTACTCAAATAAAGGAGGCGCAACAAGGAGTTTTAAAAGAGGGAAATTTAAAGGATGAAATACCCAAAGGATCGGAGAAGCATCTTAATATTCGGGAAGACGGAACCCGGTATAGGGCTGAAAGGATTTGGGTACCAAAATTTGGAGATATGAGAGAAATGGTACTTAGAGAAGCTCATAAAACCAGATACTCAATACATCCTGGAACGGGAAAGATGTACAAGGATCTCAAGAAACATTTTTGGTGGCCGGGTATGAAAGCCGATGTTGCTAAATACGTAGGAGAATGTTTGACATGTTCTAAGGTCAAAGCTGAGCATCAGAAACCATCAGGTCTACTTCAACAACCCGAAATCCTAGAATGGAAATGGGAAAACATTACCATGGATTTCATCACTAAATTGCCAAGGACTGCAAGTGGTTTTGATACTATTTGGGTAATAGTTGATCGTCTCACCAAATCAGCACACTTCCTGCCAGTAAGAGAAGATGACAAGATGGAGAAGTTAGCACGACTGTATTTGAAGGAAGTCGTCTCCAGACATGGAATACCAATCTCTATTATCTCTGATAGGGATGGCAGATTTATTTCAAGATTCTGGCAGACATTACAGCAAGCATTAGGAACTCGTCTAGACATGAGTACTGCCTATCATCCACAAACTGATGGGCAGAGTGAAAGGACGATACAAACGCTTGAAGACATGCTACGAGCATGTGTTATTGATTTCGGAAACAGTTGGGATCGACATCTACCGTTAGCAGAATTTTCCTACAACAACAGCTACCATTCAAGCATTGAGATGGCGCCGTTTGAAGCACTTTATGGTAGAAAGTGCAGGTCTCCGATTTGTTGGAGTGAAGTGGGGGATAGACAGATTACGGGTCCGGAGATTATACAAGAAACTACCGAGAAGATCATCCAAATTCAACAACGGTTGAAAACCGCCCAAAGTCGACAAAAGAGCTACGCTGACATTAAAAGAAAAGATATAGAATTTGAAATTGGAGAGATGGTCATGCTTAAAGTTGCACCTTGGAAAGGCGTTGTTCGATTTGGTAAACGAGGGAAATTAAATCCAAGGTATATTGGACCATTCAAGATTATTGATCGTGTCGGACCAGTAGCTTACCGACTTGAGTTACCTCAACAACTCGCGGCTGTACATAACACTTTCCACGTCTCGAATTTGAAGAAATGTTTTGCTAAAGAAGATCTCACTATTCCGTTAGATGAAATCCAAATCAACGAAAAACTTCAATTCATCGAAGAACCCGTCGAAATAATGGATCGTGAGGTTAAAAGACTTAAGCAAAACAAGATACCAATTGTTAAGGTTCGATGGAATGCTCGTAGAGGACCCGAGTTCACCTGGGAGCGTGAAGATCAGATGAAGAAGAAATACCCGCATCTATTTCCAGAAGATTCGTCAACACCTTCAACAGCTTAAAATTTCGGGACGAAATTTATTTAACGGGTAGGTACTGTAGTGACCCGAACTTTTCCATGTTTATATATATTAATTGAGATTGATATTTACATGATTAAATGTTTCCAACATGTTAAGCAATCAAACTTGTTAAGACTTGATTAATTGAAATATGTTTCATATAGACAATTGACCACCCAAGTTGACCGGTGATTCACGAACGTTAAAACTTGTAAAAACTATATGATGACATATATATGGATATATATATAGTTAACATGATACTATGATAAGTAAACATATCATTAAGTATATTAACAATGAACTACATATGTAAAAACAAGACTACTAACTTAATGATTTTTAAACGAGACATATATGTAACGATTATCGTTGTAAAGACATTTAATGTATATATATCATATTAAGAGATATTCATACATGATAATATCATGATAATATAATAATTTAAAATCTCATTTGATATTATAAACATTGGGTTAACAACATTTAACAAGATCGTTAACCTAAAAGTTTCAAAACAACACTTACATGTAACGACTAACGATGACTTAACGACTCAGTTAAAATGTATATACATGTATTGTTTTAATATGTATTTATACACTTTTGAAAGACTTCAATACACTTATCAAAATACTTCTACTTAACAAAAATGCTTACAATTACATCCTCGTTCAGTTTCATCAACAATTCTACTCGTATGCACCCGTATTCGTACTCGTACAATACACAGCTTTTAGATGTATGTACTATTGGTATATACACTCCAATGATCAGCTCTTAGCAGCCCATGTGAGTCACCTAACACATGTGGGAACCATCATTTGGCAACTAGCATGAAATATCTCATAAAATTACAAAAATATGAGTAATCATTCATGACTTATTTACATGAAAATAAAATTACATATCCTTTATATCTAATCCATACACCAACGACCAAAAACACCTACAAACACTTTCATTCTTCAATTTTCTTCATCTAATTGATCTCTCTCAAGTTCTATCTTCAAGTTCTAAGTGTTCTTCATAAATTCCAAAAGTTCTAGTTTCATAAAATCAAGAATACTTTCAAGTTTGCTAGCTCACTTCCAATCTTGTAAGGTGATCATCCAACCTCAAGAAATCTTTGTTTCTTACAGTAGGTTATCATTATAATACAAGGTAATAATCATATTCAAACTTTGGTTCAATTTCTATAACTATAACAATCTTATTTCAAGTGATGATCTTACTTGAACTTGTTTTCGTGTCATGATTCTGCTTCAAGAACTTCGAGCCATCTAAGGATCCGTTGAAGCTAGATCCATTTTTCTCTTTTCCAGTAGGTTTATCCAAGGAACTTAAGGTAGTAATGATGTTCATAACATCATTCGATTCATACATATAAAGCTATCTTATTCGAAGGTTTAAACTTGTGATCACTAGAACATAGTTTAGTTAATTCTAAACTTGTTCGCAAATAAAAGTTAATCCTTCTAACTTGACTTTTAAAATCAACTAAACACATGTTCTATATCTATATGATATGCTAACTTAATGATTTAAAACCTGGAAACACGAAAAACACCGTAAAACCGGATTTACGCCGTCGTAGTAACACCGCGGGCTGTTTTGGGTTAGTTAATTAAAAACTATGATAAACTTTGATTTAAAAGTTTTTATTCTGAGAAAATGATTTTTATAATGAACATGAAACTATATCCAAAAATTATGGTTAAACTCAAAGTGGAAGTATGTTTTCTAAAATGGTCATCTAGACGTCGTTCTTTCGACTGAAATGACTACCTTTACAAAAACGACTTGTAACTTATTTTTCCGACTATAAACCTATACTTTTTCTGTTTAGATTCATAAAATAGAGTTCAATATGAAACCATAGCAATTTGATTCACTCAAAACGGATTTAAAATGAAGAAGTTATGGGTAAAACAAGATTGGATAATTTTTCTCATTTTAGCTACGTGAAAATTGGTAACAAATATATTCCAACCATAACTTAATCAACTTGTATTGTATATTATGTAATCTTGAGATACCATAGACACGTATACAATGTTTCGACCTATCATGTCGACACATCTATATATATTTCGGAACAACCATAGACACTCTATATGTGAATG
>NC_092343.1:253422500-253435000 GCF_046630445.1 Rutidosis leptorrhynchoides
GATTGGATAATTTTTCTCATTTTAGCTACGTGAAAATTGGTAACAAATATATTCCAACCATAACTTAATCAACTTGTATTGTATATTATGTAATCTTGAGATACCATAGACACGTATACAATGTTTCGACCTATCATGTCGACACATCTATATATATTTCGGAACAACCATAGACACTCTATATGTGAATGTTGGAGTTAGCTATACAGGGTTGAGGTTGATTCCAAAATATATATAGTTTGAGTTGTGATCAATACTGAGATACGTATACACTGGGTCGTGGATTGATTCAAGATAATATTTATCGATTTATTTCTGTACATCTAACTGTGGACAACTAGTTATAGGTTACTAACGAGGACAGCTGACTTAATAAACTTAAAACATCAAAATATATTAAAAGTGTTGTAAATATATTTTGAACATACTTTAATATATATGTATATATTGTTATAGGTTCGTGAATCAACAGTGGCCAAGTCTTACTTCCCGACGAAGTAAAAATCTGTGAAAGTGAGTTATAGTCCCACTTTTAAAATCTAATATTTTTGGGATGAGAATACATGCAGGTTTTATAAATGATTTACAAAATAGACACAAGTACGTGAAACTACATTCTATGGTTGAATTATCGAAATCGAATATGCCCCTTTTTATTAAGTCTGGTAATCTAAGAATTAGGGAACAGACACCCTAATTGACGCGAATCCTAAAGATAGATCTATTGGGCCTAACAAACCCCATCCAAAGTACCGGATGCTTTAGTACTTCGAAATTTATATCATATCCGAAGGGTGTCCCGGAATGATGGGGATATTCTTATATATGCATCTTGTTATTGTCGGTTACCAGGTGTTCACCATATGAATGATTTTTATCTCTATGTATGGGATGTGTATTGAAATATGAAATCTTGTGGTCTATTGTTACGATTTGATATATATAGGTTAAACCTATAACTCACCAACATTTTTGTTGACGTTTAAAGCATGTTTATTCTCAGGTGAATATTAAGAGCTTCCGCTGTTGCATACTAAAATAAGGACAAGATTTGGAGTCCATGTTTGTATGATTTTGTGTAAAAACTGCATTCAAGAAACTGATTTCGATGTAACATATTTGTATTGTAAACCATTATGTAATGGTCGTGTGTAAACAGGATATTTTAGATTATCATTATTTGATAATCTACGTAAAGCTTTTTAAACCTTTATTTATGAAATAAAGGTTATGGTTTGTTTTAAAAATGAATGCAGTCTTTGAAAAACGTCTCATATAGAGGTCAAAACCTCGCAACGAAATCAATTAATATGGAACGTTTTTAATCAATAAGAACGGGACATTTCAGTTGGTATCCGAGCGTTGGTCTTAGAGAACCAGAAAATTTGCATTAGTGTGTCTTATCGAGTTTGTTAGGATGCATTAGTGAGTCTGGACTTCGACCGTGTTTTCTTTAAAAATGATTGCTTAACATTTTTTTTGGAAACTATATATTTTTAACATATGAATATTATGTGATATATTAATCTCTTAACGTGTTTGATATTATGTGATAGATGTCTACCTCTAGAACAAGTCCCATTGACGCACCTAATAATAATGAAGAGTCAAATGTAAATTGGAATGATTCATGGACTGATTCACAAGTTCCCGAAGAGGAACCAGAAGAAGAGTCGGAACCGGAAGAAGAATCGGAACCGGAAGAAGAATCAGAACCGGATGAAGAAATAGAACCGGTGGGGGAAATAATAAAACAGTTAAGTAAAAGAAAATCCTCAACCAACCGACCAAGGTTAATTATGGTCAATGGTGTTTCCGCCAAGGAAGCAAAATATTGGGAGGATTACCAATTCTCCGATGAATCGGATTTCGACGAGAATTCCGATGATGTTATAGAAATTACCCCAACTGAATTTAAAAAGGCAAAAGAAAATAATAAGGGAAAGGGCATAAAAATAGAGAAATCTAATTCCAATCCCGATGAACTTTATATGTATCGTCAACCCCCGAAGTCCTTAAGTTGTAACAATGACCCGGGAACCTCTAAACCACCAGGTTTTTCTAAACCAATGTGGAAAATTACGGCTCGTATTAGGGGAACATCATATATCCCTAGAAACTTGGCAAAACGAACCAAAACCGAAGAAGAAGAAACAAGCAAGTCGGAATAAGATAGTTGTATTCGTGTGGTGTAATATATGTAATATAGTGTGCTTATGCTTTATGATATATGTAAAAATTGCTTGTATTAATAAGTATTTTTTTTTATGAATCTAACTCTTGTCTATTTTACAGTTTAAAAACACAAAATGGATAGACAACCCAATATTTTAAGAGACCTACCCGGAGACATGATTGATGAAATCTTGTCTAGAGTCGGCCAGAATTCCTCGGCACAACTATTTAAGGCGAGATCAGTTTGTAAGACATTCGAAGAACGTTCCAAGAATGTCTTGGTTTATAAGAGACTTTCGTTTGAAAGATGGGGGATATCACATTGGGAAACCCATAAGTTACGATGTGTTTACTTTGACGCATATATTGCGGGGAACCCAAATGCTATTTTACGCAACGGGTTAAGAAATTATTTTGACTCAATATATCCGAATATTGGACTTCGTGATTTAGAAAAAGCGGCTAACATGCAACATAAAGAAGCATGTTATGCTTACGGATTAGTAATGTTCGCTTCTCACCAAAGTGAGAACAAGAACATCGGGCTACAACTATTAAACAAAACGTTTCCACAAGTGACGGAGTCGGTAATTGGGGTAAGAAATGAGGTTTTTAGATTATTACGGGACTGTTGGACATTACGTAACCCTCGTCCCTTTGATGACGTTACAACACGCTGTCTTATCAACGGCCATAACGGTTATGTTGCACAAGACCAAGGATGGGAAGTAGTCCTAGTAAAACCAGAATGCATGACTTGTTTCTGGACGTATGAATTACGTGTCTTTATTGCCTTTGCTGAACGACTTGTGTACTAGCTAGAATTGTCTTCACAACTATCTTGTATCAAAGTTATTGTGTGCTATATTTCATGCTTTATGTAAAATAAGCGGTATTGTAAGTTTGTAAAATATTGTATAAAAGTTTGAACGCGAAATATTATTATAATCAGTTTTTCATATAGAATTGTAGTAGTTGAATTGTATATTAGCTACTAAGTATGAACTTAACGGGTAGGTACTACCCGAATTTAAACTTATAAAACGCTAATATGAAGAAAAAGCTTTTATAAATGAGTTCATATTATGCTACGAAATACTATTAACTACTCTTAATATTCTGTATGATTAACTTGTTCCATTTAACTATTTTGAAGGAAATGGCACCGACTACTCGACACACCGTGAATATGAATGAAGAGGAATTCCATACTTTTCTAGCTTCAAACATAGCCGCAGTACAGGCTGCGCTACATACCAACAATAACCTTGGATCTAGCAGTACAGGAAATCGTGTAGGATGCACCTACAAAGAATTCACTGCCTGCAAACCTTTGGAATTTGATGGAACCGAAGGACCGATCGGATTGAAACGGTGGACCGAGAAGGTTGAATCGGTGTTTGCCATAAGTAAGTGTACCGAAGAGGACAAAGTGAAGTACGCTACGCATACCTTCACAGGTTCTGCGTTAACATGGTGGAATACCTATCTAGAGCAAGTGGGACAAGATGATGCGTACGCACTACCGTGGTCAGCATTCAAGCACTTGATGAACGAGAAGTACCGTCCCAGAACCGAGGTCAATAAGCTCAAGACAGAACTTAGAGGGTTACGAACCCAAGGATTTGATATTACCACGTACGAAAGACGATTCACAGAATTGTGCCTATTGTGTCCGGGAGCATTCGAAGATGAGGAAGAGAAGATCGATGCGTTTGTGAAAGGATTACCGGAAAGAATCCAAGAAGATATAAGTTCACACGAGCCCGCCTCCATACAACAGGCATGTAGAATGGCTCACAAACTAGTGAACCAGATTGAAGAAAGAATTAAAGAACAGACTGCTGAAGAGGCCAATGTGAAGCAAGTCAAAAGAAAGTGGGAGGAAAACGGTGATAAGAATCACCAATACAACAACAACAGCAATTACAACAATAATCGCAACAATTATCCCAACAATCGCAACATCAATCGCAACTACAACAAACGGCCCAACAACAACAACAACAACAACAACAACAGCAACTACAACAATCATCCCAACAACAATAATAACCGCAACAACAACAACAACAATCAGAAGCAGCTATGCCAAAGGTGTGAAAAGAATCACTCGGGGTTCTGCACCAAATTTTGCAACAAGTGTAAAAGAAATGGTCATAGCGCAGCGAAGTGTGAGGTCTACGGACCAGGGGTTAATAGAACGAAAGGAACAAATGGTGTCGGAATGAGTAATGGCGGAGCAAGTAGTGTCGGAGCAAGTTATGCCAATGTATTTTGTTATAAATGTGGAAAACCAGGCCACATTATTAGAAATTGCCCGAACCAGGAGAACACGAATGGACAAGGCCGTGGAAGAGTTTTCAATATTAATGCGGTAGAGGCACAGGAAGACCCGGAGCTTGTTACGGGTACGTTTCTTATTGACAATAAATCTGCTTACGTTTTATTTGATTCGGGTGCGGATAGAAGCTATATGAGTAGAGATTTTTGTGCTAAATTAAGTTGTCCATTGACGCCTTTGGATAGTAAATTTTTACTCGAATTAGCAAATGGTAAATTAATTTCAGCAGATAATATATGTCGGAATCGAGAAATTAAACTGGTTAGCGAAACATTTAAGATTGATTTGATACCAGTAGAGTTAGGGAGTTTTGATGTGATAATCGGTATGGACTGGTTGAAAGAAGTGAAAGCGGAGATCGTTTGTTACAAAAATGCAATTCGCATTATACGAGAAAAAGGAAAACCCTTAATGGTGTACGGAGAAAAGGGCAACACGAAGCTACATCTTATTAGTAATTTGAAGGCACAAAAACTAATAAGAAAAGGTTGCTATGCTGTTCTAGCACACGTCGAGAAAGTACAAACTGAAGAAAAGAGCATCAATGATGTTCCCATTGCAAAAGAATTTCCCGATGTATTTCCGAAAGAATTACCGGGATTACCCCCACATCGATCCGTTGAATTTCAAATAGATCTTGTACCAGGAGCTGCACCAATAGCTCGTGCTCCTTACAGACTCGCACCCAGCGAGATGAAAGAACTGCAAAGCCAATTACAAGAACTTTTAGAGCGTGGTTTCATTCGACCAAGCACATCACCGTGGGGAGCTCCTGTTTTGTTTGTCAAGAAGAAAGATGGTACATTCAGGTTGTGTATCGACTACCGAGAGTTGAACAAACTTACCATCAAGAACCGCTACCCACTACCGAGAATCGACGACTTATTTGATCAACTACAAGGCTCGTCTGTTTATTCAAAGATTGACTTACGTTCCGGGTATCATCAAATGCGGGTGAAAGAAGATGATATTCCAAAGACTGCTTTCAGAACACGTTACGGTCATTACGAGTTTATGGTCATGCCGTTTGGTTTAACTAATGCACCAGCTGTGTTCATGGACCTTATGAACCGAGTGTGTGGACCATACCTTGACAAGTTTGTCATTGTTTTCATTGATGACATACTTATTTACTCAAAGAATGACCAAGAACACGGTGAACATTTGAGAAAGGTGTTAGAAGTATTGAGGAAGGAAGAATTGTACGCTAAGTTTTCAAAGTGTGCATTTTGGTTGGAAGAAGTTCAATTCCTCGGTCACATAGTGAACAAAGAAGGTATTAAGGTGGATCCGGCAAAGATAGAAACTGTTGAAAAGTGGGAAACCCCGAAAACTCCGAAACACATACGCCAGTTTTTAGGACTAGCTGGTTACTACAGAAGGTTCATCCAAGACTTTTCCAGAATAGCAAAACCCTTGACTGCATTAACGCATAAAGGGAAGAAATTTGAATGGAATGATGAACAAGAGAAAGCGTTTCAGTTATTGAAGAAAAAGCTAACTACGGCACCTATATTGTCATTGCCTGAAGGGAATGATGATTTTGTGATTTATTGTGATGCATCAAAGCAAGGTCTCGGTTGTGTATTAATGCAAAGAACGAAGGTGATTGCTTATGCGTCTAGACAATTGAAGATTCACGAACAAAATTATACGACGCATGATTTGGAATTAGGCGCGGTTGTTTTTGCATTAAAGACTTGGAGGCACTACTTATATGGGGTCAAAAGTATTATATATACCGACCACAAAAGTCTTCAACACATATTTAATCAGAAACAACTGAATATGAGGCAGCGTAGGTGGATTGAATTATTGAATGATTATGACTTTGAGATTCGTTACCACCCGGGGAAGGCAAATGTGGTAGCCGATGCCTTGAGCAGGAAGGACAGAGAACCCATTCGAGTAAAATCTATGAATATAATGATTCATAATAACATTACTACTCAAATAAAGGAGGCGCAACAAGGAGTTTTAAAAGAGGGAAATTTAAAGGATGAAATACCCAAAGGATCGGAGAAGCATCTTAATATTCGGGAAGACGGAACCCGGTATAGGGCTGAAAGGATTTGGGTACCAAAATTTGGAGATATGAGAGAAATGGTACTTAGAGAAGCTCATAAAACCAGATACTCAATACATCCTGGAACGGGGAAGATGTACAAGGATCTCAAGAAACATTTTTGGTGGCCGGGTATGAAAGCCGATGTTGCTAAATACGTAGGAGAATGTTTGACGTGTTCTAAGGTCAAAGCTGAGCATCAGAAACCATCAGGTCTACTTCAACAACCCGAAATCCCGGAATGGAAATGGGAAAACATTACCATGGATTTCATCACTAAATTGCCAAGGACTGCAAGTGGTTTTGATACTATTTGGGTAATAGTTGATCGTCTCACCAAATCAGCACACTTCCTACCAATAAGAGAAGATGACAAGATGGAGAAGTTAGCACGACTGTATTTGAAGGAAGTCGTCTCCAGACATGGAATACCAATCTCTATTATCTCTGATAGGGATGGCAGATTTATTTCAAGATTCTGGCAGACATTACAGCAAGCATTAGGAACTCGTCTAGACATGAGTACTGCCTATCATCCACAAACTGATGGGCAGAGCGAAAGGACGATACAAACGCTTGAAGACATGCTACGAGCATGTGTTATTGATTTCGGAAACAGTTGGGATCGACATCTACCGTTAGCAGAATTTTCCTACAACAACAGCTACCATTCAAGCATTGAGATGGCGCCGTTTGAAGCACTTTATGGTAGAAAGTGCAGGTCTCCGATTTGTTGGAGTGAAGTGGGGGATAGACAGATTACGGGTCCGGAGATTATACAAGAAACTACCGAGAAGATCATCCAAATTCAACAACGGTTGAAAACCGCCCAAAGTCGACAAAAGAGCTACGCTGACATTAAAAGAAAAGATATAGAATTTGAAATTGGAGAGATGGTCATGCTTAAAGTTGCACCTTGGAAAGGCGTTGTTCGATTTGGTAAACGAGGGAAATTAAATCCAAGGTATATTGGACCATTCAAGATTATTGATCGTGTCGGACCAGTAGCTTACCGACTAGAGTTACCTCAACAACTCGCGGCTGTACATAACACTTTCCACGTCTCGAATTTAAAGAAATGTTTTGCTAAAGAAGATCTCACTATTCCGTTTGATGAAATCCAAATCAACGAAAAACTTCAATTCATCGAAGAACCCGTCGAAATAATGGATCGTGAGGTTAAAAGACTTAAGCAAAACAAGATACCAATTGTTAAGGTTCGATGGAATGCTCGTAGAGGACCCGAGTTCACCTGGGAGCGTGAAGATCAGATGAAGAAGAAATACCCGCATCTATTTCCAGAAGATTCGTCAACACCTTCAACAGCTTAAAATTTCGGGACGAAATTTATTTAACGGGTAGGTACTGTAGTGACCCGAACTTTTCCATGTTTATATATATTAATTGAGATTGATATTTACATGATTAAATGTTTCCAACATGTTAAGCAATCAAACTTGTTAAGACTTGATTAATTGAAATATGTTTCATATAGACAATTGACCACCCAAGTTGATCGGTGATTCACGAACGTTAAAACTTGTAAAAACTATATGATGACATATATATGGATATATATATATAGTTAACATGATACTATGATAAGAAAACATATCATAAAGTATATTAACAATGAACTACATATGTAAAAACAAGACTACTAACTTAATGATTTTTAAACGAGACATATATGTAACGATTATCGTTGTAAAGACATTTAATGTATATATATCATATTAAGAGATATTCATACATGATAATATCATGATAATATAATAATTTAAAATCTCATTTGATATTATAAACATTGGGTTAACAACATTTAACAAGATCGTTAACCTAAAGGTTTCAAAACAACACTTACATGTAACGACTAACGATGACTTAACGACTCAGTTAAAATGTATATACATGTAGTGTTTTAATATGTATTTATACACTTTTGAAAGACTTCAATACACTTATAAAAATACTTCTACTTAACAAAAATGCTTACAATTACATCCTCGTTCAGTTTCATCAACAATTCTACTCGTATGCACCCGTATTCGTACTCGTACAATACACAGCTTTTAGATGTATGTACTATTGGTATATACACTCCAATGATCAGCTCTTAGCAGCCCATGTGAGTCACCTAACACATGTGGGAACCATCATTTGGCAACTAGCATGAAATATCTCATAAAATTACAAAAATATGAGTAATCATTCATGACTTATTTACATGAAAACAAAATTACATATCCTTTATATCTAATCCATACACCAACGACCAAAAACACCTACAAACACTTTCATTCTTCAATTTTCTTCATCTAATTGATCTCTCTCAAGTTCTATCTTCAAGTTCTAAGTGTTCTTCATAAATTCCAAAAGTTCTAGTTTCATAAAATCAAGAATACTTTCAAGTTTGCTAGCTCACTTCCAATCTTGTAAGGTGATCATCCAACCTCAAGAAATCTTTGTTTCTTACAGTAGGTAATCATTCTAATACAAGGTAATAATCATATTCAAACTTCGGTTCAATTTCTATAACTATAACAATCTTATTTCAAGTGATGATCTTACTTGAACTTGTTTTCGTGTCATGATTCTGCTTCAAGAACTTCGAGCCATCCAAGGATCCATTGAAACTAGATCCATTTTTCTCTTTTCCAGTAGGTTTATCTAAGGAAATTAAGGTAGTAATGATGTTCATAACATCATTCGATTCATACATATAAAGCTATCTTATTCGAAGGTTTAAACTTGTAATCACTAGAACATAGTTTAGTTAATTCTAAACTTGTTCGCAAACAAAAGTTAATCCTTCTAACTTGACTTTTAAAATCAACTAAACACATGTTCTATATCTATATGATATGCTAACTTAATGATTTAAAACCTGGAAACACGAAAAACACCGTAAAACTGGATTTACACCGTCGTAGTAACACCGCGGGTTGTTTTGGGTTAGTTAATTAAAAACTATGATAAACTTTGATTTAAAAGTTATTATTCTGAGAAAATGATTTTTATTATGAACATGAAACTATATCCAAAAATTATGGTTAAACTCAAAGTGGAAGTATGTTTTCTAAAATGGTCATCTAGACGTCGTTCTTTCGACTGAAATGACTACCTTTACAAAAACGACTTGTAACTTATTTTTCCGACTATAAACCTATACTTTTTCTGTTTAGATTCATAAAATAGAGTTCAATATGAAACCATAGCAATTTGAGTCACTCAAAACGGATTTAAAATGAAGAAGTTATGGGTAAAACAAGATTGGATAATTTTTCTCATTTTAGCTACGTGAAAATTGGTAACAAATCTATTCCAACCATAACTTAATCAACTTGTATTGTATATTATGTAATCTTGAGATACCATAGACACGTATACAATGTTTCGACCTATCATGTCGACACATCTATATATATTTCGGAACAACCATAGACACTCTATATGTGAATGTTGGAGTTAGCTATACAGGGTTGAGGTTGATTCCAAAATATATATAGTTTGAGTTGTGATCAATACTGAGATACGTATACACTGGGTCGTGGATTGATTCAAGATAATATTTATCGATTTATTTCTGTACATCTAACTGTGGACAACTAGTTATAGGTTACTAACGAGGACAGCTGACTTAATAAACTTAAAACATCAAAATATATTAAAAGTGTTGTAAATATATTTTGAACATACTTTAATATATATGTATATATTGTTATAGGTTCGTGAATCAACAGTGGCCAAGTCTTACTTCCCGACGAAGTAAAAATCTGTGAAAGTGAGTTATAGTCCCACTTTTAAAATCTAATATTTTTGGGATGAGAATACATGCAGGTTTTATAAATGATTTACAAAATAGACACAAGTACGTGAAACTACATTCTATGGTTGAATTATCAAAATCGAATATGCCCCTTTTTATTAAGTCTGGTAATCTAAGAATTAGGGAACAGACACCCTAATTGACGCGAATCCTAAAGATAGATCTATTGGGCCTAACAAACCCCATCCAAAGTACCGGATGCTTTAGTACTTCGAAATTTATATCATATCCGAAGGGTGTCCCGGAATGATGGGGATATTCTTATATATGCATCTTGTTATTGTCGGTTACCAGGTGTTCACCATATGAATGATTTTTATCTCTATGTATGGGATGTGTATTGAAATATGAAATCTTGTGGTCTATTGTTACGATTTGATATATATAGGTTAAACCTATAACTCACCAACATTTTTGTTGACGTTTAAAGCATGTTTATTCTCAGGTGAATATTAAGAGCTTCCGCTGTTGCATACTAAAATAAGGACAAGATTTGGAGTCCATGTTTGTATGATATTGTGTAAAAACTGCATTCAAGAAACTGATTTCGATGTAACATATTTGTATTGTAAACCATTATGTAATGGTCGTGTGTAAACAGGATATTTTAGATTATCATTATTTGATAATCTACGTAAAGCTTTTTAAACCTTTATTTATGAAATAAAGGTTATGGTTTGTTTTAAAAATGAATGCAGTCTTTGAAAAACGTCTCATATAGAGGTCAAAACCTCGCAACGAAATCAATTAATATGGAACGTTTTTAATCAATAAGAACGGGACATTTCATCGGGTGACATGGCGAAGACTCGTTAGAGATGTATAATGTTCTAGATCGAGTCTAGACACGCGAGTGATCTCGGAAACGAAAGTTATCGAAAGTCGACGTATAATGGTGTCAGACTTGGTTCTCGGTCGATACTACGAAATCTCCAACGTATAATGTTCCCGGTCGATACTAACCACTCACGTATCGACTGTGGTTGACGTACGGGACCTCCATCGTATAATGTTCTCTGTCGATTAAGTGTCGGATGAGGTGGTCGAAAGCCGGTTTTGACATCAAGACCATACAACGTACATACCAACTATACAAGGTTTCACGGAAACCCAAATCACTTCATGCGCACTTTAACCACCAGGCGCACCTCGGTCGCCGGAAACCAAGGCTAGCCCGAACTCCGCAGCTCAGAATGACATGCCAATGAAACTTCGGAACCCGAGAATCAATTTGTTTCATCAAACGTAAGAGTCGTGCAAAATTTCGGGTCGATCCGACATGATTTGAGCACTGTATGAAAAATTATGACTCCTCAGAAAATCAATGTCTGTTCCTGTCACTTCACTTTTTGTGCAATATGTATATATAGGGGGTACCATGTCCACTCCATGCCCTGGTACCCAGACAAGGGGTCGGAAAGTGCAAGGCAATAGAGGTTGCCTAGCGAAGCCGGAGAGCGATTACGAGTAATGAGTGACCCTATAACATGAAGCCAAACACCAAGTCGTGGCCCCGAAAACCAAGTCGTGACCGAGAAATATGAGCCATGGCCTGGTCGTCACCTAGCAAACCAAGTCGCGACTTAGTTTTCTAGGCCACTGCCAAGCTAAATCTTAGTCGCGACTTGGATTTATAGCCCATTGCCAAGCTAAATCAAGCACGACGTCGTGCATTTGAAAAAATTATGACTACTCAGAAAATCAATGTCTGTTCCTGTCACTTCACTTTTTGTGCAATATGTATATATAGGGGGTACCATGTCCACTCCATGCCCTGGTACCCAGATGTTAGGTCGGAAAGTGCATGCTACTAGAGGTTGCCTAGCGAAGCCGGAGAGCGATTACGAGTAACGAGTGACCCTATAACAAGTAACGAGTGACCCTATAACACGAAGCCAAACACCAAGTCGTGGCCCCGAAAACCAAGTCGTGACCGAGAAATAATAGCCACGGCCTGGTCGTCACCTAGCAAACCAAGTCGCGACTTGGTGTTCTAGGCCACTGCCAAGCTAAATCTAAGTCGCGACTTGGATTTTTAGCCCATTGCCAAGCTAAATCAAGCACGACGTCGTGATTTTGAAAAATTA
>NC_092343.1:253447500-253470000 GCF_046630445.1 Rutidosis leptorrhynchoides
TCCAAGGATCCATTGAAGCTAGATCCATTTTTCTCTTTTCCAGTAGGTTTATCCAAGGAAATTAAGGTAGTAATGATGTTCATAACATCATTCGATTCATACATATAAAGCTATCTTATTCGAAGGTTTAAACTTGTAATCACTAGAACATAGTTTAGTTAATTCTAAACTTTTTCGCAAACAAAAGTTAATCCTTCTAACTTGACTTTTAAAATCAACTAAACACATGTTCTATATCTATATGATATGCTAACTTAATGATTTAAAACCTGGAAACACGAAAAACACCGTAAAACCGGATTTACGCCGTCGTAGTAACACCGCGGGCTGTTTTGGGTTAGTTAATTAAAAACTATGATAAACTTTGATTTAAAAGTTGTTATTTTGAGAAAATGATTTTTATTATGAACATGAAACTATATCCAAAAATTATGGTTAAACTCAAAGTGGAAGTATGTTTTCTAAAATGGTCATCTAGACGTCGTTCTTTCGACTGAAATGACTACCTTTACAAAAACGACTTGTAACTTATTTTTCCGACTATAAACCTATACTTTTTCTGTTTAGATTCATAAAATAGAGTTCTATATGAAATCATAGCAATTTGATTCACTCAAAACGGATTTAAAATGAAGAAGTTATGGGTAAAACAAGATTGGATAATTTTTCTCATTTTAGCTACGTGAAAATTGGTAACAAATCTATTCCAACCATAACTTAATCAACTTGTATTGTATATTATGTAATCTTGAGATACCATAGACACGTATACAATGTTTCGACCTATCATGTCGACACATCTATATATATTTCGGAACAACCATAGACACTCTATATGTGAATGTTGGAGTTAGCTATACAGGGTTGAGGTTGATTCCAAAATATATATAGTTTGAGTTGTGATCAATACTGAGATACGTATACACTGGGTCGTGGATTGATTCAAGATAATATTTATCGATTTATTTCTGTACATCTAACTGTGGACAACTAGTTATAGGTTACTAACGAGGACAGCTGACTTAATAAACTTAAAACATCAAAATATATTAAAAGTGTTGTAAATATATTTTGAACATACTTTAATATATATGTATATATTGTTATAGGTTCGTGAATCAACAGTGGCCAAGTCTTACTTCCCGACGAAGTAAAAATCTGTGAAAGTGAGTTATAGTCCCACTTTTAAAATCTAATATTTTTGGGATGAGAATACATGCAGGTTTTATAAATGATTTACAAAATAGACACAAGTACGTGAAACTACATTCTATGGTTGAATTATCGAAATCGAATATGCCCCTTTTTATTAAGTCTGGTAATCTAAGAATTAGGGAACAGACACCCTAATTGACGCGAATCCTAAAGATAGATCTATTGGGCCTAACAAACCCCATCCAAAGTACCGGATGCTTTAGTACTTCGAAATTTATATCATATCCGAAGGGTGTCCCGGAATGATGGGGATATTCTTATATATGCATCTTGTTATTGTCGGTTACCAGGTGTTCACCATATGAATGATTTTTATCTCTATGTATGGGATGTGTATTGAAATATGAAATCTTGTGGTCTATTGTTACGATTTGATATATATAGGTTAAACCTATAACTCACCAACATTTTTGTTGACGTTTAAAGCATGTTTATTCTCAGGTGAATATTAAGAGCTTCCGCTGTTGCATACTAAAATAAGGACAAGATTTGGAGTCCATGTTTGTATGATATTGTGTAAAAACTGCATTCAAGAAACTGATTTCGATGTAACATATTTATATTGTAAACCATTATGTAATGGTCGTGTGTAAACAGGATATTTTAGATTATCATTATTTGATAATCTACGTAAAGCTTTTTAAACCTTTATTTATGAAATAAAGGTTATGGTTTGTTTTAAAAATGAATGCAGTCTTTGAAAAACGTCTCATATAGAGGTCAAAACCTCGCAACGAAATCAATTAATATGGAACGTTTTTAATCAATAAGAACGGGACATTTCAGTTGGTATCCGAGCGTTGGTCTTAAAGAACCAGAAAATTTGCATTAGTGTGTCTTATCGAGTTGTTAGGATGCATTAGTGAGTCTGGACTTCGACCGTGTTTTCTTTAAAAATGATTGCTTAACATTTTTGTTGGAAACTATATATTTTTAACATATGAATATTATGTGATATATTAATCTCTTAACGTGTTTGATATTATGTGATAGATGTCTACCTCTAGAACAAGTCCCATTGACTCACCTAATAATAATGAAGAGTCAAATGTAAATTGGAATGATTTGTGGACTGATTCACAAGTTCCCGAAGAGGAACCGGAAGAAGAGTCGGAACCGGAAGAAGAATCGGAACCGGAAGAAGAATCGGAACCGGATGAAGAAATAGAACCGGTGGGGGAAATAATAAAACGGTTAAGTAAAAGAAAATCCTCAACCAACCGACCAAAGTTAATTATGGTCAATGGTGTTTCCGCCAAGGAAGCAAAATATTGGGAGGATTACCAATTCTCCGATGAATCGGATTCCGACGAGAATTCCGATGATGTTATAGAAATTACCCCAACTGAATTTAAAAAGGCAAAAGAAAATAATAAGGGAAAGGGCATAAAAATAGAGAAATCTAATTCCAACCCCGATGAACTTTATATGTATCGTCAACCCCCGAAGTCCTTAAGTTGTAACAATGACCCGGGAACCTCTAAACCACCAGGTTTTTCTAAACCAATGTGGAAAACGACGGCTCGTATTAGGGGAACATCATATATCCCTAGAAACTTGGCAAAACGAACCAAAACCGAAGAAGAAGAAACGAGCGAGTCGGAATAAGATAGTTGTATTCGTGTGGTGTAATATATGTAATATAGTGTTCTTATGCTTTATGATATATGTAAAAATTGCTTGTATTAATAAGTATTTTTTTATGAAACTAACTCTTGTCTATTTTACAGTTTAAAAACACAAAATGGATAGACAACCCAATATTTTAAGAGACCTACCCGGAGACATGATTGATGAAATCTTGTCTAGAGTCGGCCAGAATTCTTCGGCACAACTATTTAAGGCGAGATCAGTTTGTAAGACATTCGAAGAACGTTCCAAGAATGTCTTGGTTTATAAGAGACTTTCGTTTGAAAGATGGGGGATATCACATTGGGAAACCCATAAGTTACGATGTGTTTACTTTGACGCATATATTGCGGGGAACCCAAATGCTATTTTACGCAACGGGTTAAGAAATTATTTTGACTCAATATATCCGAATATTGGACTTCGTGATTTAGAAAAAGCGGCTAACATGCAACATAAAGAAGCATGTTATGCTTACGGATTAGTAATGTTCGCTTCTCACCAAAGTGAGAACAAGAACATCGGGCTACAACTATTAAACAAAACATTTCCACAAGTGACGGAGTCGGTAATTGGGGTAAGAAATGAGGTTTTTAGATTATTACGGGACTGTTGGACATTACGTAACCCTCGTCCCTTTGATGACGTTACAACACGCTGTCTTATCAACGGCCATAACGGTTATGTTGCACAAGACCAAGGATGGGAAGTAGTCCTAGTAAAACCAGAATGCATGACTTGTTTCTGGACGTATGAATTACGTGTCTTTATTGCCTTTGCTGAACGACTTGTGTACTAGCTAGAATTGTCTTCACAACTATCTTGTATCAAAGTTATTGTGTGCTATATTTCATGCTTTATGTAAAATAAGCGGTATTGTAAGTTTGTAAAATATTGTATAAAAGTTTGAACGCGAAATATTATTATAATCAGTTTTTCATATAGAATTGTAGTAGTTGAATTGTATATTAGCTACTAAGTATGAACTTAACGGGTAGGTACTACCCGAATTTAAACTTATAAAACGCTAATATGAAGAAAAAGCTTTTATAAATGAGTTCATATTATGCTACGAAATACTATTAACTACTCTTAATATTCTGTATGATTAACTTGTTCCATTTAACTATTTTGAAGGAAATGGCACCGACTACTCGACACACCGTGAATATGAATGAAGAGGAATTCCGTACTTTTCTAGCTTCAAACATAGCCGCAGTACAGGCTGCGCTACATACCAACAATAACCTTGGATCTAGCAGTACAGGAAATCGTGTAGGATGCACCTACAAAGAATTCACTGCCTGCAAACCTTTGGAATTTGATGGAACCGAAGGACCAATCGGATTGAAACGGTGGACCGAGAAGGTTGAATCGGTGTTTGCCATAAGTAAGTGTACTGAAGAGGACAAAGTGAAGTACGCTACGCATACCTTCACAGGTTCTGCGTTAACATGGTGGAATACCTATCTAGAGCAAGTGGGACAAGATGATGCGTACGCACTACCGTGGTCAGCATTCAAGCACTTGATGAACGAGAAGTACCGTCCCAGAACCGAGGTCAATAAGCTCAAGACAGAACTTAGAGGGTTACGAACCCAAGGATTTGATATTACCACGTACGAAAGACGATTCACAGAATTGTGCCTATTGTGTCCGGGAGCATTCGAAGATGAGGAAGAGAAGATCGACGCGTTTGTGAAAGGATTACCGGAAAGAATCCAAGAAGATATAAGTTCACACGAGCCCGCCTCCATACAACAGGCATGTAGAATGGCTCACAAACTCGTGAACCAAATTGAAGAAAGAATTAAAGAACAGACTGCTGAAGAGGCCAATGTGAAGCAAGTCAAAAGAAAGTGGGAGGAAAACGGTGATAAGAATCACCAATACAACAACAACAGCAATTACAACAATAATCTCAACAATTATCCCAACAATCGCAACATTAATCGCAACTACAACAAACGGCCCAACAACAACAACAACAGCAACTACAACAATCATCCCAACAACAATAATAACCGCAACAACAACAACAATCAGAAGCAGCTATGCCAAAGGTGTGAAAAGAATCACTCGGGGTTCTGCACCAAATTTTGCAACAAGTGTAAAAGAAATGGTCATAGCGCGGCGAAGTGTGAGGTCTACGGACCAGGGGTTAATAGAACGAAAGGAACAAATGGTGTCGGAACGAGTAATGGCGGAGCAAGTAGTGTCGGAGCAAGTTATGCCAATGTAGTTTGTTATAAATGTGGAAAACCGGGCCACATTATTAGAAATTGCCCGAACCAGGAGAACACGAATGGACAAGGCCGTGGAAGAGTTTTCAATATTAATGCGGCAGAGGCACAGGAAGACCCGGAGCTTGTTACGGGTACGTTTCTTATTGACAATAAATCTGCTTACGTTTTATTTGATTCGGGTGCGGATAGAAGCTATATGAGTAGAGATTTTTGTGCTAAATTAAGTTGTCCATTGACGCCTTTGGATAGTAAATTTTTACTCGAATTAGCAAATGGTAAATTAATTTCAGCAGATAATATATGTCGGAATCGAGAAATTAAACTGGTTAGCGAAACATTTAAGATTGATTTGATACCAGTAGAGTTAGGGAGTTTTGATGTGATAATCGGTATGGACTGGTTGAAAGAAGTGAAAGCGGAGATCGTTTGTTACAAAAATGCAATTCGCATTATACGAGAAAAAGGAAAACCCTTAATGGTGTACGGAGAAAAGGGCAACACGAAGCTACATCTTATTAGTAATTTGAAGGCACAAAAACTAATAAGAAAAGGTTGCTATGCTGTTCTAGCACACGTCGAGAAAGTACAAACTGAAGAAAAGAGCATCAATGATGTTCCCGTCGCAAAAGAATTTCCTGATGTATTTCCGAAAGAATTACCGGGATTACCCCCACATCGATCCGTTGAATTTCAAATAGATCTTGTACCAGGAGCTGCACCAATAGCTCGTGCTCCTTACAGACTCGCACCCAGCGAGATGAAAGAACTACAAAGCCAATTACAAGAACTTTTAGAGCGTGGTTTCATTCGACCAAGCACATCACCGTGGGGAGCTCCTGTTTTGTTTGTCAAGAAGAAAGATGGTACATTCAGGTTGTGTATCGACTACCGAGAGTTGAACAAACTTACCATCAAGAACCGCTACCCACTACCGAGAATCGACGACTTATTTGATCAACTACAAGGCTCGTCTGTTTATTCAAAGATTGACTTACGTTCCGGGTATCATCAAATGCGGGTGAAAGAAGATGATATTCCAAAGACTGCTTTCAGAACACGTTACGGTCATTACGAGTTTATGGTCATGCCGTTTGGTTTAACTAATGCACCAGCTGTGTTCATGGACCTTATGAACCGAGTGTGTGGACCATACCTTGACAAGTTTGTCATTGTTTTCATTGATGACATACTTATTTACTCAAAGAATGACCAAGAACACGGTGAACATTTGAGAAAGGTGTTAGAAGTATTGAGGAAGGAAGAATCGTACGCTAAGTTTTCAAAGTGTGCATTTTGGTTGGAAGAAGTTCAATTCCTCGGTCGCATAGTGAACAAAGAAGGTATTAAGGTGGATCCGGCAAAGATAGAAACTGTTGAAAAGTGGGAAACCCCGAAAACTCCGAAACACATACGCCAGTTTTTAGGACTAGCTGGTTACTACAGAAGGTTCATCCAAGACTTTTCCAGAATAGCAAAACCTTTGACTGCATTAACGCATAAAGGGAAGAAATTTGAATGGAATGATGAACAAGAGAAAGCGTTTCAGTTATTGAAGAAAAAGCTAACTACGGCACCTATATTGTCATTGCCTGAAGGGAATGATGATTTTGTGATTTATTGTGATGCATCAAAGCAAGGTCTCGGTTGTGTATTAATGCAACGAACGAAGGTGATTGCTTATGCGTCTAGACAATTGAAGATTCACGAACAAAATTATACGACGCATGATTTGGAATTAGGCGCGGTTGTTTTTGCATTAAAGACTTGGAGGCACTACTTATATGGGGTCAAAAGTATTATATATACCGACCACAAAAGTCTTCAACACATATTTAATCAGAAACAACTGAATATGAGGCAGCGTAGGTGGATTGAATTGTTGAATGATTACGACTTTGAGATTCGTTACCACCCGGGGAAGGCAAATGTGGTAGCCGATGCCTTGAGCAGGAAGGACAGAGAACCCATTCGAGTAAAATCTATGAATATAATGATTCATAATAACATTACTACTCAAATAAAGGAGGCGCAACAAGGAGTTTTAAAAGAGGGAAATTTAAAGGATGAAATACCCAAAGGATCGGAGAAGCATCTTAATATTCGGGAAGACGGAACCCGGTATAGGGCTGAAAGGATTTGGGTACCAAAATTTGGAGATATGAGAGAAATGGTACTTAGAGAAGCTCATAAAACCAGATACTCAATACATCCTGGAACGGGGAAGATGTACAAGGATCTCAAGAAACATTTTTGGTGGCCGGGTATGAAAGCCGATGTTGCTAAATACGTAGGAGAATGTTTGACGTGTTCTAAGGTCAAAGCTGAGCATCAGAAACCATCAGGTCTACTTCAACAACCCGAAATCCCGGAATGGAAATGGGAAAACATTACCATGGATTTCATCACTAAATTGCCAAGGACTGCAAGTGGTTTTGATACTATTTGGGTAATAGTTGACTGTCTCACCAAATCAGCACACTTCTTGCCAATAAGAGAAGATGACAAGATGGAGAAGTTAGCACGACTGTATTTGAAGGAAGTCATCTCCAGACATGGAATACCAATCTCTATTATCTCTGATAGGGATGGCAGATTTATTTCAAGATTCTGGCAGACATTACAGCAAGCATTAGGAACTCGTCTAGACATGAGTACTGCCTATCATCCACAAACTGATGGGCAGAGCGAAAGGACGATACAAACGCTTGAAGACATGCTACGAGCATGTGTTATTGATTTCGGAAACAGTTAGGATCGACATCTACCGTTAGCAGAATTTTCCTACAACAACAGCTACCATTGAAGCATTGAGATGGCGCCGTTTGAAGCACTTTATGGTAGAAAGTGCAGGTCTCCGATTTGTTGGAGTGAAGTGGGGGATAGACAGATTACGGGTCCGGAGATTATACAAGAAACTACCGAGAAGATCATCCAAATTCAACAACGGTTGAAAACCGCCCAAAGTCGACAAAAGAGCTACGCTGACATTAAAAGAAAAGATATAGAATTTGAAATTGGAGAGATGGTCATGCTTAAAGTTGCACCTTGGAAAGGCGTTGTTCGATTTGGTAAACGAGGGAAATTAAATCCAAGGTATATTGGACCATTCAAGATTATTGATCGTGTCGGACCAGTAGCTTACCGACTAGAGTTACCTCAACAACTCGCGGCTGTACATAACACTTTCCACGTCTCGAATTTAAAGAAATGTTTTGCTAAAGAAGATCTCACTATTCCGTTAGATGAAATCCAAATCAACGAAAAACTTCAATTCATCGAAGAACCCGTCGAAATAATGGATCGTGAGGTTAAAAGACTTAAGCAAAACAAGATACCAATTGTTAAGGTTCGATGGAATGCTCGTAGAGGACCCGAGTTCACCTGGGAGCGTGAAGATCAGATGAAGAAGAAATACCCGCATCTATTTCCAGAAGATTCGTCAACACCTTCAACAGCTTAAAATTTCGGGACGAAATTTATTTAACGGGTAGGTACTGTAGTGACCCGAACTATTCCATGTTTATATATATTAATTGAGATTGATATTTACATGATTAAATGTTTCCAACATGTTAAGCAATCAAACTTGTTAAGACTTGATTAATTGAAATATGTTTCATATAGACAATTGACCACCCAAGTTGACCGGTGATTCACGAACGTTAAAACTTGTAAAAACTATATGATGACATATATATGGATATATATATAGTTAACATGATACTATGATAAGTAAACATATCATTAAGTATATTAACAATGAACTACATATGTAAAAACAAGACTACTAACTTAATGATTTTTAAACGAGACATATATGTAACGATTATCGTTGTAAAGACATTTAATGTATATATATCATATTAAGAGATATTCATACATGATAATATCATGATAATATAATAATTTAAAATCTCATTTGATATTATAAACATTGGGTTAACAACATTTAACAAGATCGTTAACCTAAAGGTTTCAAAACAACACTTACATGTAACGACTAACGATGACTTAACGACTCAGTTAAAATGTATATACATGTAGTTTTTTAATATGTATTTATACACTTTTGAAAGACTTCAATACACTTATCAAAATACTTCTACTTAACAAAAATGCTTACAATTACATCCTCGTTCAGTTTCATCAACAATTCTACTCGTATGCACCCGTATTCGTACTCGTACAATACACAGCTTTTAGATGTATGTACTATTGGTATATACACTCCAATGATCAGCTCTTAGCAGCCCATGTGAGTCACCTAACACATGTGGGAACCATCATTTGGCAAGTAGCATGAAATATCTCATAAAATTACAAAAATATGAGTAATCATTCATGACTTATTTACATGAAAACAAAATTACATATCCTTTATATCTAATACATACACCAACGACCAAAAACACCTACAAACACTTTCATTCTTCAATTTTCTTCATCTAATTGATCTCTCTCAAGTTCTATCTTCAAGTTCTAAGTGTTCTTCATAAATTCCAAAAGTTCTAGTTTCATAAAATCAAGAATACTTTCAAGTTTGCTAGCTCACTTCCAATCTTGTAAGGTGATCATCCAACCTCAAGAAATCTTTGTTTCTTACAGTAGGTTATCATTCTAATACAAGGTAATAATCATATTCAAACTTTGGTTCAATTTCTATAACTATAACAATCTTATTTCAAGTGATGATCTTACTTGAACTTGTTTTCGTGTCATGATTCTGCTTCAAGAACTTCGAGCCATCCAAGGATCCATTGAAGCTAGATCCATTTTTCTCTTTTCCAGTAGGTTTATCCAAGGAAATTAAGGTAGTAATGATGTTCATAACATCATTCGATTCATACATATAAAGCTATCTTATTCGAAGGTTTAAACTTGTAATCACTAGAACATAGTTTAGTTAATTCTAAACTTGTTCGCAAACAAAAGTTAATCCTTCTAACTTGACTTTTAAAATCAACTAAACACATGTTCTATATCTATATGATATGCTAACTTAATGATTTAAAACCTGGAAACACGAAAAACACCGTAAAACCGGATTTACGCCGTCGTAGTAACACCGCGGGCTGTTTTGGGTTAGTTAATTAAAAACTATGATAAACTTTGATTTAAAAGTTGTTATTTTGAGAAAATGATTTTTATTATGAACATGAAACTATATCCAAAAATTATGGTTAAACTCAAAGTGGAAGTATGTTTTCTAAAATGGTCATCTAGACGTCGTTCTTTCGACTGAAATGACTACCTTTACAAAAACGACTTGTAACTTATTTTTCCGACTATAAACCTATACTTTTTCTGTTTAGATTCATAAAATAGAGTTCAATATGAAATCATAGCAATTTGATTCACTCAAAACGGATTTAAAATGAAGAAGTTATGGGTAAAACAAGATTGGATAATTTTTCTCATTTTAGCTACGTGAAAATTGGTAACAAATCTATTCCAACCATAACTTAATCAACTTGTATTGTATATTATGTAATCTTGAGATACCATAGACACGTATACAATGTTTCGACCTATCATGTCGACACATCTATATATATTTCGGAACAACCATAGACACTCTATATGTGAATGTTGGAGTTAGCTATACAGGGTTGAGGTTGATTCCAAAATATATATAGTTTGAGTTGTGATCAATACTGAGATACGTATACACTGGGTCGTGGATTGATTCAAGATAATATTTATCGATTTATTTCTGTACATCTAACTGTGGACAACTAGTTATAGGTTACTAACGAGGACAGCTGACTTAATAAACTTAAAACATCAAAATATATTAAAAGTGTTGTAAATATATTTTGAACATACTTTAATATATATGTATATATTGTTATAGGTTCGTGAATCAACAGTGGCCAAGTCTTACTTCCCGACGAAGTAAAAATCTGTGAAAGTGAGTTATAGTCCCACTTTTAAAATCTAATATTTTTGGGATGAGAATACATGCAGGTTTTATAAATGATTTACAAAATAGACACAAGTACGTGAAACTACATTCTATGGTTGAATTATCGAAATCGAATATGCCCCTTTTTATTAAGTCTGGTAATCTAAGAATTAGGGAACAGACACCCTAATTGACGCGAATCCTAAAGATAGATCTATTGGGCCTAACAAACCCCATCCAAAGTACCGGATGCTTTAGTACTTCGAAATTTATATCATATCCGAAGGGTGTCCCGGAATGATGGGGATATTCTTATATATGCATCTTGTTATTGTCGGTTACCAGGTGTTCACCATATGAATGATTTTTATCTCTATGTATGGGATGTGTATTGAAATATGAAATCTTGTGGTCTATTGTTACGATTTGATATATATAGGTTAAACCTATAACTCACCAACATTTTTGTTGACGTTTAAAGCATGTTTATTCTCAGGTGAATATTAAGAGCTTCCGCTGTTGCATACTAAAATAAGGACAAGATTTGGAGTCCATGTTTGTATGATATTGTGTAAAAACTGCATTCAAGAAACTGATTTCGATGTAACATATTTGTATTGTAAACCATTATGTAATGGTCGTGTGTAAACAGGATATTTTAGATTATCATTATTTGATAATCTACGTAAAGCTTTTTAAACCTTTATTTATGAAATAAAGGTTATGGTTTGTTTTAAAAATGAATGCAGTCTTTGAAAAACGTCTCATATAGAGGTCAAAACCTCGCAACGAAATCAATTAATATGGAACGTTTTTAATCAATAAGAACGGGACATTTCATTTCAGGCCACGGAAGTTTGAGGCAATAACAGGTCTGTGATGCCCTTAGATGTTCTGGGCCGCACGCGCGCTACACTGATGTATTCAACGAGTATATAGCCTTGGCCGACAGGCCCGGGAAATCTTTGAAATTTCATCGTGATGGGGATAGATCATTGCAATTGTTGGTCTTAAACGAGGAATTCCTAGTAAGCGCGAGTCATCAGCTCGCGTTGACTACGTCCCTGCCCTTTGTACACACCGCCCGTCGCTCCTACCGATTGAATGGTCCGGTGAAGTGTTAGGATTGAAATGTCCCGTTCTTATTGATTAAAAACGTTCCATATTAATTGATTTCGTTGCGAGGTTTTGACCTCTATATGAGACGTTTTTCAAAGACTGCATTCATTTTTAAACAAACCATAACCTTTATTTCATCAATAAAGGTTTAAAAAGCTTTACGTAGATTATCAAATAATGATAATCTAAAATATCCTGTTTACACACGACCATTACATAATGGTTTACAATACAAATATGTTACAACAAAATAAGTTTCTTGAATGCAGTTTTTACACAATATCTTACAAGCATGGACTCCAAATCTTGTCCTTATTTAAGTATGCGACAGCGGAAGCTCTTAATATTCACCTGAGAATAAACATGCTTAAAACGTCAACAAAAATGTTGGTGAGTTATAGGTTTAACCTATATATATCAAATCGTAACAATAGACCACAAGATTTCATATTTCAATACACATCCCATACATAGAGATAAAAATCATTCATATGGTGAACACCTGGTAACCGACAATAACAAGATGCATATATAAGAATATCCCCATCATTCCGGGACACCCTTCGGATATGATATAAATTTCGAAGTACTAAAGCATCCGGTACTTTGGATGGGGTTTGTTAGGCCCAATAGATCTATCTTTAGGATTCGCGTCAATTAGGGTGTCTGTTCCCTAATTCTTAGATTACCAGACTTAATAAAAAGGGGCATATTCGATTTAGATAATTCAACCATAGAATGTAGTTTCACGTACTTGTGTCTATTTTGTAAAACATTTATAAAACCTGCATGTATTCTCATCCCAAAAATATTAGATTTTAAAAGTGGGACTATAACTCACTTTCACAGATTTTTACTTCGTCGGGAAGTAAGACTTGGCCACTGGTTGATTCACGAACCTATAACAATATATACATATATATCAAAGTATGTTCAAAATATATTTACAACACTTTTAATATATTTTGATGTTTTAAGTTTATTAAGTCAGCTGTCCTCGTTGGTAACCTACAACTAGTTGTCCACAGTTAGATGTACAGAAATAAATCGATAAATATTATCTTGAATCAATCCACGACCCAGTGTATACGTATCTCAGTATTGATCACAACTCAAACTATATATATTTTGGAATCAACCTCAACCCTGTATAGCTAACTCCAACATTCACATATAGAGTGTCTATGGTTGTTCCGAAATATATATAGATGTGTCGACATGATAGGTCGAAACATTGTATACGTGTCTATGGTATCTCAAGATTACATAATATATAATACAAGTTGATTAAGTTATGGTTGGAATAGATTTGTTACCAATTTTCACGTAGCTAAAATGAGAAAAATTATCCAATCTTGTTTTACCCATAACTTCTTCATTTTAAATCCGTTTTGAGTGAATCAAATTGCTATGGTTTCATATTGAACTCTATTTTATGAATCTAAACCAAAAAAGTATAGGTTTCTAGTCGAAAAAATAAGTTACAAGTCGTTTTTGTAAAGGTAGTCATTTCAGTCGAAAGAACGACGTCTAGATGACCATTTTAGAAAACATACTTCCACTTTGAGTTTAACCATAATTTTAGGATATAGTTTCATGTTCATAATAAAAATCATTTTCTCAGAATAACAACTTTTAAATCAAAGTTTATCATAGTTTTTAATTAACTAACCCAAAACAGCCCGCGGTGTTACTACGACGGCGTAAATCCGGTTTTACGGTGTTTTTCGTGTTTCCAGGTTTTAAATCATTAAGTTAGCATATCATATAGATATAGAACATGTGTTTAGTTGATTTTAAAAATCAAGTTAGAAGGATTAACTTTTGTTTGCGAACAAGTTTAGAATTAACTAAACTATGTTCTAGTGATTACAAGTTTAAACCTTCGAATAAGATAGCTTTATATGTATGAATCGAATGATGTTATGAACATCATTACTACCTTAAGTTCCTTGGATGAACCTACTGGAAAAGAGAAAAATGGATCTAGCTTCAATGGATCCTTGGATGGCTCAAAGTTCTTGAAGCAAAATCATGACACGAAAACAAGTTCAAGTAAGATCATCACTTGAAATAAGATTGTTATAGTTATAGAAATTGAACCAAAGTTTGAATATGATTATTACCTTGTATTAGAATGATAACCTACTGTAAGAAACAAAGATTTCTTGAGGTTGGATGATCACCTTACAAGATTGGAAGTGAGCTAGCAAACTTGAAAGTATTCTTGATTTTATGAAACTAGAACTTTTGGAATTTATGAAGAACACTTAGAACTTGAAGATAGAACTTGAGAGAGTTCAATTAGATGAAGAAAATTGAAGAATGAAAGTGTTTGTAGGTGTTTTTGGTCGTTGGTGTATGGATTAGATATAAAGGATATGTAATTTTGTTTTCATGTAAATAAGTCATGAATGATTACTCATATTTTTGTAATCTTATGAGATATTTCATGCTAGTTGCCAAATGATGGTTCCCACATGTGTTAGGTGACTCACATGGGCTGCTAAGAGCTGATCATTGGAGTGTATATACCAATAGTACATACATCTAAAAGCTGTGTATTGTACGAGTACGAATACGGGTGCATACGAGTAGAATTGTTGATGAAACTGAACGAGAATGTAATTGTAAGCATTTTTGTTAAGTAGAAGTATTTTGATAAGTGTATTGAAGTCTTTCAAAAGTGTATAAATACATATTAAAACACTACATGTATATACATTTTAACTGAGTCGTTAAGTCATCGTTAGTCGTTACATGTAAGTGTTGTTTTGAAACCTTTAGGTTAACGATCTTGTTAAATGTTGTTAACCCAATGTTTATAATATCAAAAGAGATTTTAAATTATTATATTATCATGATATTATGATGTACGAATATCTCTTAATATGATATATATACATTAAATGTCGTTACAACGATAAACGTTACATATATGTCTCGTTTCAAAATCATTAAGTTAGTAGTCTTGTTTTTACATATGTAGTTCATTGTTAATATAATTAATGATATGTTTACTTATCATAATATCATGTTAACTATATATATAACCATATATATGTCATCATATAGTTTTTTTTACAAGTTTTAACGTTCGTGAATCACCGGTCAACTTGGGTGGTCAATTGTCTATATGAAACCTATTTCAATTAATCAAGTCTTAACAAGTTTGATTGCTTAACATGTTGGAAACATTTAATCATGTAAACATCAATCTCAATTAATATATATAAACATGGAAAAGTTCGGGTCACTACAGTACCTACCCGTTAAATAAATTTCGTCCCGAAATTTTAAGCTGTTGAAGGTGTTGACGAATCTTCTGGAAATAGATGCGGGTATTTCTTCTTCATCTGATCTTCACGCTCCCAGGTGAACTCGGGTCCTCTACGAGCATTCCATCGAACCTTAACAATTGGTATCTTGTTTTGCTTAAGTCTTTTAACCTCACGATCCATTATTTCGACGGGTTCTTCGATGAATTGGAGTTTTTCGTTGATTTGGATTTCATCTAACGGAATAGTGAGATCTTCTTTAGCAAAACATTTCTTCAAATTCGAGACGTGGAAAGTGTTATGTACAGCCGCGAGTTGTTGAGGTAACTCAAGTCGGTAAGCTACTGGTCCGACACGATCAATAATCTTGAATGGTCCAATATACCTTGGATTTAATTTCCCTCGTTTACCAAATCGAACAACGCCTTTCCAAGGTGAAACTTTAAGCATGACCATCTCTCCAATTTCAAATTCTATATCTTTTCTTTTAATGTCAGCGTAGCTCTTTTGTCGACTTTGGGCGGTTTTCAACCGTTGTTGAATTTGGATGATCTTCTCGGTAGTTTCTTGTATAATCTCCGGACCCGTAATCTGTCTATCCCCCACCTCACTCCAACAAATCGGAGACCTGCACTTTCTACCATAAAGTGCTTCAAACGGCGCCATCTCAATGCTTGAATGGTAGCTGTTGTTGTAGGAAAATTCTGCTAACGGTAGATGTCGATCCCAACTGTTTCCGAAATCAATAACACATGCTCGTAGCATGTCTTCAAGCGTTTGTATCGTCCTTTCGCTCTGCCCATCAGTTTGTGGATGATAGGCAGTACACATGTCTAGACGAGTTCCTAATGCTTGCTGTAATGTCTGCCAGAATCTTGAAATAAATCTGCCATCCCTATCAGAGATAATAGAGATTGGTATTCCATGTCTAGAGACGACTTCCTTCAAATACAGTCGTGCTAACTTCTCCATCTTGTCATCTTCTCTTATTGGTAGGAAGTGTGCTGATTTGGTGAGACGATCAACTATTACCCAAATAGTATCAAAACCACTTGCAGTCCTTGGCAATTTAGTGATGAAATCCATGGTAATGTTTTCCCATTTCCATTCCGGGATTTCGGGTTGTTGAAGTAGACCTGATGGTTTCTGATGCTCAGCTTTGACCTTAGAACACGTCAAACATTCTCCTACGTATTTAGCAACATCGGCTTTCATACCCGGCCACCAAAAATGTTTCTTGAGATCCTTGTACATCTTTCCCGTTCCAGGATGTATTGAGTATCTGGTTTTATGAGCTTCTCTAAGTACCATTTCTCTCATATCTCCAAATTTTGGTACCCAAATCCTTTCAGCCCTATACCGGGTTCCGTCTTCCCGAATATTAAGATGCTTCTCCGATCCTTTGGGTATTTCATCCTTTAAATTTCCCTCTTTTAAAACTCCTTGTTGCGCCTCCTTTATTTGAGTAGTAATGTTATTATGAATCATTATATTCATAGATTTTACTCGAATGGGTTCTCTATCCTTCCTGCTCAAGGCATCGGCTACCACATTTGCCTTCCCCGGGTGGTAACGAATCTCAAAATCGTAATCATTCAATAATTCAATCCACCTACGCTGCCTCATATTCAGTTGTTTCTGATTAAATATGTGTTGAAGACTTTTGTGGTCGGTATATATAATACTTTTGACCCCATATAAGTAGTGCCTCCAAGTCTTTAATGCAAAAACAACCGCGCCTAATTCCAAATCATGCGTCGTATAATTTTGTTCGTGAATCTTCAATTGTCTAGACGCATAAGCAATCACCTTCGTTCGTTGCATTAATACACAACCGAGACCTTGCTTTGATGCGTCACAATAAATCACAAAATCATCATTCCCTTCAGGCAATGACAATATAGGTGCCGTAGTTAGCTTTTTCTTCAATAACTGAAACGCTTTCTCTTGTTCATCATTCCATTCAAATTTCTTCCCTTTATGCGTTAATGCAGTCAAGGGTTTTGCTATTCTGGAAAAGTCTTGGATGAACCTTCTGTAGTAACCAGCTAGTCCTAAAAACTGGCGTATGTGTTTCGGAGTTTTCGGGGTTTCCCACTTTTCAACAGTTTCTATCTTTGCCGGATCCACCTTAATACCTTCTTTGTTCACTATGTGACCGAGGAATTGAACTTCTTCCAACCAAAATGCACACTTTGAAAACTTAGCGTACAATTCTTCCTTCCTCAATACTTCTAACACCTTTCTCAAATGTTCACCGTGTTCTTGGTCATTCTTTGAGTAAATAAGTATGTCATCAATGAAAACAATGACAAACTTGTCAAGGTATGGTCCACACACTCGGTTCATAAGGTCCATGAACACAGCTGGTGCATTAGTTAAACCAAACGGCATGACCATAAACTCGTAATGACCGTAACGTGTTCTGAAAGCAGTCTTTGGAATATCATCTTCTTTCACCCGCATTTGATGATACCCGGAACGTAAGTCAATCTTTGAATAAACAGACGAGCCTTGTAGTTGATCAAATAAGTCGTCGATTCTCGGTAGTGGGTAGCGGTTCTTGATGGTAAGTTTGTTCAACTCTCGGTAGTCGATACACAACCTGAATGTACCATCTTTCTTCTTGACAAACAAAACAGGAGCTCCCCACGGTGATGTGCTTGGTCGAATGAAACCACGCTCTAAAAGTTCTTGTAATTGGCTTTGCAGTTCTTTCATCTCGCTGGGTGCGAGTCTGTAAGGAGCACGAGCTATTGGTGCAGCTCCTGGTACAAGATCTATTTGAAATTCAACGGATCGATGTGGGGGTAATCCCGGTAATTCTTTCGGAAATACATCGGGAAATTCTTTTGCAATTGGAACATCATTGATGCTCTTTTCTTCAGTTTGTACTTTCTCGACGTGTGCTAGAACAGCATAGCAACCTTTTCTTATTAGTTTTTGTGCCTTCAAATTACTAATAAGATGTAGCTTCGTGTTGCCCTTTTCTCCGTACACCATTAAGGGTTTTCCTTTTTCTCGTATAATGCGAATTGCATTTTTGTAACAAACGATCTCCGCTTTCACTTCTTTCAACCAGTCCATACCGATTATCACATCAAAACTCCCTAACTCTACTGGTATCAAATCAATCTTAAATGTTTCGCTAACCAGTTTAATTTCTCGATTCCGACATATATTATCTGCTGAAATTAATTTACCATTTGCTAATTCGAGTAAAAATTTACTATCCAAAGGCGTCAATGGACAACTTAATTTAGCACAAAAATCTCTACTCATATAGCTTCTATCCGCACCCGAATCAAATAAAACGTAAGCAGATTTATTGTCAATAAGAAACGTACCCGTAACAAGCTCCGGGTCTTCCTGTGCCTCTACCGCATTAATATTGAAAACTCTTCCACGGCCTTGTCCATTCGTGTTCTCCTGGTTCGGGCAATTTCTAATAATGTGGCCTGGTTTTCCACATTTATAACAAACTACATTGGCATAACTTGCTCCGACACTACTTGCTCCGCCATTACTCGTTCCGACACCATTTGTTCCTTTCGTTCTATTAACCCCTGGTCCGTAGACCTCACACTTCGCCGCACTATGACCATTTCTTTTACACTTGTTGCAAAATTTGGTGCAGAACCCCGAGTGATTCTTTTCACACCTTTGGCATAGTTGCTTTTGATTGTTGTTGTTGTTGCGGTTATTATTGTTGTTGGGATGATTGTTGTAGTTGCTGTTGTTGTTGTTGTTGTTGTTGTTGGGCCGTTTGTTGTAGTTGCGATTGATGTTGCGATTGTTGGGATAATTGTTGCGATTATTGTTGTAATTGCTGTTGTTGTTGTATTGGTGATTCTTATCACCGTTTTCCTCCCACTTTCTTTTGACTTGCTTCACATTGGCCTCTTCAGCAGTCTGTTCTTTAATTCTTTCTTCAATCTGGTTCACTAGTTTGTGAGCCATTCTACATGCCTGTTGTATGGAGGCGGGCTCGTGTGAACTTATATCTTCTTGGATTCTTTCCGGTAATCCTTTCACAAACGCGTCGATCTTCTCTTCCTCATCTTCGAATGCTCCCGGACACAATAGGCACAATTCTGTGAATCGTCTTTCGTACGTGGTAATATTAAATCCTTGGGTTCGTAACCCTCTAAGTTCTGTCTTGAGCTTATTGACCTCGGTTCTGGGACGGTACTTCTCGTTCATCAAGTGCTTGAATGCTGACCACGGTAGTGCGTACGCATCATCTTGTCCCACTTGCTCTAGATAGGTATTCCACCATGTTAACGCAGAACCTGTGAAGGTATGCGTAGCGTACTTCACTTTGTCCTCTTCAGTACACTTACTTATGGCAAACACCGATTCAACCTTCTCGGTCCACCGTTTCAATCCGATCGGTCCTTCGGTTCCATCAAATTCCAAAGGTTTGCAGGCAGTGAATTCTTTGTAGGTGCATCCTACACGATTTCCTGTACTGCTAGATCCAAGGTTATTGTTGGTATGTAGCGCAGCCTGTACTGCGGCTATGTTTGAAGCTAGAAAAGTACGGAATTCCTCTTCATTCATATTCACGGTGTGTCGAGTAGTCGGTGCCATTTCCTTCAAAATAGTTAAATGGAACAAGTTAATCATACAGAATATTAAGAGTAGTTAATAGTATTTCGTAGCATAATATGAACTCATTTATAAAAGCTTTTTCTTCATATTAGCGTTTTATAAGTTTAAATTCGGGTAGTACCTACCCGTTAAGTTCATACTTAGTAGCTAATATACAATTCAACTACTACAATTCTATATGAAAAACTGATTGTAATAATATTTCGCGTTCAAACTTTTATACAATATTTTACAAACTTACAATACCGCTTATTTTACATAAAGCATGAAATATAGCACACAATAACTTTGATACAAGATAGTTGTGAAGACAATTCTAGCTAGTACACAAGTCGTTCGGCAAAGGCAATAAAGACACGTAATTCATACGTCCAGAAACAAGTCATGCATTCTGGTTTTACTAGGACTACTTCCCATCCTTGGTCTTGTGCAACATAACCGTTATGGCCGTTGATAAGACAGCGTGTTGTAACGTCATCAAAGGGACGAGGGTTACGTAATGTCCAACAGTCCCGTAATAATCTAAAAACCTCATTTCTTACCCCAATTACCGACTCCGTCACTTGTGGAAACGTTTTGTTTAATAGTTGTAGCCCGATGTTCTTGTTCTCACTTTGGTGAGAAGCGAACATTACTAATCCGTAAGCATAACATGCTTCTTTATGTTGCATGTTAGCCGCTTTTTCTAAATCACGAAGTCCAATATTCGGATATATTGAGTCAAAATAATTTCTTAACCCGTTGCGTAAAATAGCATTTGGGTTCCCCGCAATATATGCGTCAAAGTAAACACATCGTAACTTATGGGTTTCCCAATGTGATATCCCCCATCTTTCAAACGAAAGTCTCTTATAAACCAAGACATTCTTGGAACGTTCTTCGAATGTCTTACAAACTGATCTCGCCTTAAATAGTTGTGCCGAAGAATTCTGGCCGACTCTAGACAAGATTTCATCAATCATGTCTCTGGGTAGGTCTCTTAGAATATTGGGTTGTCTATCCATTTTGTGTTTTTAAACTGTAAAATAGACAAGAGTTAGATTCATAAAAAAAATACTTATTAATACAAGCAATTTTTACATATATCATAAAGCATAAGAACACTATATTCCATATATTACACCACACGAATACAACTATCTTATTCCGACTCGCTCGTTTCTTCTTCTTCGGTTTTGGTTCGTTTTGCCAAGTTTCTAGGGATATATGATGTTCCCCTAATACGAGCCGTCGTTGTCCACATTGGTTTAGAAAAACCTGGTGGTTTAGAGGTTCCCGGGTCATTGTTACAACTTAAGGACTTCGGGGGTTGACGATACATATAAAGTTCATCGGGGTTGGAATTAGATTTCTCTATTTTTATGCCCTTTCCCTTATTATTTTCTTTTGCCTTTTTAAATTCAGTTGGGGTAATTTCTATAACATCATCGGAATTCTCGTCGGAATCCGATTCATCGGAGAATTGGTAATCCTCCCAATATTTTGCTTCCTTGGCGGAAACACCATTGACCATAATTAACTTTGGTCGGTTGGTTGAGGATTTTCTTTTAATTAACCGTTTTATTATTTCCCCCACCGGTTCTATTTCTTCATCCGGTTCCGATTCTTCTTCCGGTTCCGATTCTTCTTCCGGTTCCGACTCTTCTTCCGGTTCCTCTTCGGGAACTTGTGAATCAGTCCACAAATCATTCCAATTTACATTTGACTCTTCATTATTATTAGGTGAGTCAATGGGACTTGTTCTAGAGGTAGACATCTATCACATAATATCAAACACGTTAAGAGATTAATATATCACATAATATTCATATGTTAAAAATATATAGTTTCCAACAAAAATGTTAAGCAATCATTTTTAAAGAAAACACGGTCGAAGTCCAGACTCACTAATGCATCCTAACAAACTCGATAAGACACACTAATGCAAATTTTCTGGTTCTCTAAGACCAACGCTCTGATACCAACTGAAATGTCCCGTTCTTATTGATTAAAAACGTTCCATATTAATTGATTTCGTTGCGAGGTTTTGACCTCTATATGAGACGTTTTTCAAAGACTGCATTCATTTTTAAACAAACCATAACCTTTATTTCATCAATAAAGGTTTAAAAAGCTTTACGTAGATTATCAAATAATGATAATCTAAAATATCCTGTTTACACACGACCATTACATAATGGTTTACAATACAAATATGTTACAACAAAATAAGTTTCTTGAATGCAGTTTTTACACAATATCTTACAAGCATGGACTCCAAATCTTGTCCTTATTTAAGTATGCGACAGCGGAAGCTCTTAATATTCACCTGAGAATAAACATGCTTAAAACGTCAACAAAAATGTTGGTGAGTTATAGGTTTAACCTATATATATCAAATCGTAACAATAGACCACAAGATTTCATATTTCAATACACATCCCATACATAGAGATAAAAATCATTCATATGGTGAACACCTGGTAACCGACAATAACAAGATGCATATATAAGA
>NC_092343.1:253485000-253545000 GCF_046630445.1 Rutidosis leptorrhynchoides
CTATCTTATTCGAAGGTTTAAACTTGTAATCACTAGAACATAGTTTAGTTAATTCTAAACTTGTTCGCAAACAAAAGTTAATCCTTCTAACTTGACTTTTAAAATCAACTAAACACATGTTCTATATCTATATGATATGCTAACTTAATGATTTAAAACCTGGAAACACGAAAAACACCGTAAAACCGGATTTACGCCGTCGTAGTAACACCGCGGGCTGTTTTGGGTTAGTTAATTAAAAACTATGATAAACTTTGATTTAAAAGTTGTTATTCTGAGAAAATGATTTTTATTATGAACATGAAACTATATCCAAAAATTATGGTTAAACTCAAAGTGGAAGTATGTTTTCTAAAATGGTCATCTAGACGTCGTTCTTTCGACTGAAATGACTACCTTTACAAAAACGACTTGTAACTTATTTTTCCGACTAGAAACCTATACTTTTTTTGTTTAGATTCATAAAATAGAGTTCAATATGAAACCATAGCAATTTGATTCACTCAAAACGGATTTAAAATGAAGAAGTTATGGGTAAAACAAGATTGGATAATTTTTCTCATTTTAGCTACGTGAAAATTGGTAACAAATCTATTCCAACCATAACTTAATCAACTTGTATTATATATTATGTAATCTTGAGATACCATAGACACGTATACAATGTTTCGACCTATCATGTCGACACATCTATATATATTTCGGAACAACCATAGACACTCTATATGTGAATGTTGGAGTTAGCTATACAGGGTTGAGGTTGATTCCAAAATATATATAGTTTGAGTTGTGATCAATACTGAGATACGTATACACTGGGTCGTGGATTGATTCAAGATAATATTTATCGATTTATTTCTGTACATCTAACTGTGGACAACTAGTTGTAGGTTACTAACGAGGACAGCTGACTTAATAAACTTAAAACATCAAAATATATTAAAAGTGTTGTAAATATATTTTGAACATACTTTGATATATATGTATATATTGTTATAGGTTCGTGAATCAACCAGTGGCCAAGTCTTACTTCCCGACGAAGTAAAAATCTGTGAAAGTGAGTTATAGTCCCACTTTTAAAATCTAATATTTTTGGGATGAGAATACATGCAGGTTTTATAAATGATTTACAAAATAGACACAAGTACGTGAAACTACATTCTATGGTTGAATTATCGAAATCGAATATGCCCCTTTTTATTAAGTCTGGTAATCTAAGAATTAGGGAACAGACACCCTAATTGACGCGAATCCTAAAGATAGATCTATCGGGCCCAACAAGCCCCATCCAAAGTACCGGATGCTTTAGTACTTCGAAATTTATATCATATCCGAAGGGTGTCCCGGAATGATGGGGATATTCTTATATATGCATCTTGTTATTGTCGGTTACCAGGTGTTCACCATATGAATGATTTTTATCTCTATGTATGGGATGTGTATTGAAATATGAAATCTTGTGGTCTATTGTTACGATTTGATATATATAGGTTAAACCTATAACTCACCAACATTTTTGTTGACGTTTTAAGCATGTTTATTCTCAGGTGATTATTAAGAGCTTCCGCTGTCGCATACTTAAATAAGGACAAGATTTGGAGTCCATGCTTGTATGATATTGTGTAAAAACTGCATTCAAGAAACTTATTTTGTTGTAACATATTTGTATTGTAAACCATTATGTAATGGTCGTGTGTAAACAGGATATTTTAGATTATCATTATTTGATAATCTACGTAAAGCTTTTTAAACCTTTATTGATGAAATAAAGGTTATGGTTTGTTTAAAAATGAATGCAGTCTTTGAAAAACGTCTCATATAGAGGTCAAAACCTCGCAACGAAATCAATTAATATGGAACGTTTTTAATCAATAAGAACGGGACATTTTAGTTGGTATCCGAGCGTTGGTCTTAGAGAACCAGAAAATTTGCATTAGTGTGTCTTATCGAGTTTGTTAGGATGCATTAGTGAGTCTGGACTTCGACCGTGTTTTCTTTAAAAATGATTGCTTAACATTTTTGTTGGAAACTATATATTTTTAACATATGAATATTATGTGATATATTAATCTCTTAACGTGTTTGATATTATGTGATAGATGTCTACCTCTAGAACAAGTCCCATTGACTCACCTAATAATAATGAAGAGTCAAATGTAAATTGGAATGATTCGTGAACTGATTCACAAGTTCCTGAAGAGGAACCGGAAGAAGAGTCAGAACCGGAAGAAGAATCAGAACCGGATGAAGAAATAGAACCGGTGGGGGAAATAATAAAACGGTTAAGTAAAAGAAAATCCTCAACCAACCGACCAAGGTTAATTATGGTCAATGGTGTTTCCGCCAAGGAAGCAAAATATTGGGAGGATTACCAATTCTCCGATGAATCGGATTCCGACGAGAATTCCGATGATGTTATAGAAATTACCCCAACTGAATTTAAAAAGGCAAAAGAAAATAATAAGGGAAAGGGCATAAAAATAGAGAAATCTAATTCCAACCCCGATGAACTTTATATGTATCGTCAACCCCCGAAGTCCTTAAGTTGTAACAATGACCCGGGAACCTCTAAACCACCAGGTTTTTCTAAACCAATGTGGACAACGACGGCTCGTATTAGGGGAACATCATATATCCCTAGAAACTTGGCAAAACGAACCAAAACCGAAGAAGAAGAAACGAGCGAGTCGGAATAAGATAGTTGTATTCGTGTGGTGTAATATATGTAATATAGTGTTCTTATGCTTTATGATATATGTAAAAATTGCTTGTATTAATAAGTATTTTTTTATGAATCTAACTCTTGTCTATTTTACAGTTTAAAAACACAAAATGGATAGACAACCCAATATTTTAAGAGACCTACCCGGAGACATGATTGATGAAATCTTGTCTAGAGTCGGCCAGAATTCTTCGGCACAACTATTTAAGGCGAGATCAGTTTGTAAGACATTCGAAGAACGTTCCAAGAATGTCTTGGTTTATAAGAGACTTTCGTTTGAAAGATGGGGGATATCACATTGGGAAACCCATAAGTTACGATGTGTTTACTTTGACGCATATATTGCGGGGAACCAAAATGCTATTTTACGCAACGGGTTAAGAAATTATTTTGACTCAATATATCCGAATATTGGACTTCGTGATTTAGAAAAAGCGGCTAACATGCAACATAAAGAAGCATGTTATGCTTACGGATTAGTAATGTTCGCTTCTCACCAAAGTGAGAACAAGAACATCGGGCTACAACTATTAAACAAAACGTTTCCACAAGTGACGGAGTCGGTAATTGGGGTAAGAAATGAGGTTTTTAGATTATTACGGGACTGTTGGACATTACGTAACCCTCGTCCCTTTGATGACGTTACAACACGCTGTCTTATCAACGGCCATAACGGTTATGTTGCACAAGACCAAGGATGGGAAGTAGTCCTAGTAAAACCAGAATGCATGACTTGTTTCTGGACGTATGAATTACGTGTCTTTATTGCCTTTGCTGAACGACTTGTGTACTAGCTAGAATTGTCTTCACAACTATCTTGTATCAAAGTTATTGTGTGCTATATTTCATGCTTTATGTAAAATAAGCGGTATTGTAAGTTTGTAAAATATTGTATAAAAGTTTGAACGCGAAATATTATTATAATCAGTTTTTCATATAGAATTGTAGTAGTTGAATTGTATATTAGCTACTAAGTATGAACTTAACGGGTAGGTACTACCCGAATTTAAACTTATAAAACGCTAATATGAAGAAAAAGCTTTTATAAATGAGTTCATATTATGCTACGAAATACTATTAACTAATCTTAATATTCTGTATGATTAAGTTGTTCCATTTAACTATTTTGAAGGAAATGGCACCGACTACTCGACACACCGTGAATATGGATGAAGAGGAATTCCGTACTTTTCTAGCTTCAAACATAGCCGCAGTACAGGCTGCGCTACATACCAACAATAACCTTGGATCTAGCAGTACAGGAAATCGTGTAGGATGCACCTACAAAGAATTCACTGCCTGCAAACCTTTGGATTTTGATGGAACCGAAGGACCGATCGGATTGAAACGGTGGACCGAGAAGGTTGAATCGGTGTTTGCCATAAGTAAGTGTACTGAAGAGGACAAAGTGAAGTACGCTACGCATACCTTCACAGGTTCTGCGTTAACATGGTGGAATACCTATCTAGAGCAAGTGGGACAAGATGATGCGTACGCACTACCGTGGTCAGCATTCAAGCACTTGATGAACGAGAAGTACCGTCCCAGAACCGAGGTCAATAAGCTCAAGACAGAACTTAGAGGGTTACGAACCCAAGGATTTGATATTACCACGTACGAAAGACGATTCACAGAATTGTGCCTATTGTGTCCGGGAGCATTCGAAGATGAGGAAGAGAAGATCGACGCGTTTGTGAAAGGATTACCGGAAAGAATCCAAGAAGATATAAGTTCACACGAGCCCGCCTCCATACAACAGGCATGTAGAATGGCTCACAAACTAGTGAACCAGATTGAAGAAAGAATTAAAGATCAGACTGCTGAAGAGGCCAATGTGAAGCAAGTCAAAAGAAAGTGGGAGGAAAACGGTGATAAGAATCACCAATACAACAACAACAGTAATTACAACAATAATCGCAACAATTATCCCAACAATCGCAACATCAATCGCAACTACAACAAACGGCCCAACAACAACAACAACAACAACAACAGCAACTACAACAATCATCCCAACAACAATAATAACCGCAACAACAACAACAATCAGAAGCAGCTATGCCAAAGGTGTGAAAAGAATCACTCGGGGTTCTGCACCAAATTTTGCAACAAGTGTAAAAGAAATGGTCATAGCGCGGCGAAGTGTGAGGTCTACGGACCAGGGGCTAATAGAACGAAAGGAACAAATGGTGTCGGAACGAGTAATGGCGGAGCAAGTAGTGTCGGAGCAAGTTATGCCAATGTAGTTTGTTATAAATGTGGAAAACCAGGCCACATTATTAGAAATTGCCCGAACCAGGAGAACACGAATGGACAAGGCCGTGGAAGAGTTTTCAATATTAATGCGGTAGAGGCACAGGAAGACCCGGAGCTTGTTACGGGTACGTTTCTTATTGACAATAAATCTGCTTACGTTTTATTTGATTCGGGTGCGGATAGAAGCTATATGAGTAGAGATTTTTGTGCTAAATTAAGTTGTCCATTGACGCCTTTGGATAGTAAATTTTTACTCGAATTAGCAAATGGTAAATTAATTTCAGCAGATAATATATGTCGGAATCGAGAAATTAAACTGGTTAGCGAAACATTTAAGATTGATTTGATACCAGTAGAGTTAGGGAGTTTTGATGTGATAATCGGTATGGACTGGTTGAAAGAAGTGAAAGCGGAGATCGTTTGTTACAAAAATGCAATTCGCATTATACGAGAAAAAGGAAAACCCTTAATGGTGTACGGAGAAAAGGGCAACACGAAGCTACATCTTATTAGTAATTTGAAGGCACAAAAACTAATAAGAAAAGGTTGCTATGCTGTTCTAGCACACGTCGAGAAAGTACAAACTGAAGAAAAGAGCATCAATGATGTTCCCATTGCAAAAGAATTTCCCGATGTATTTCCGAAAGAATTACCGGGATTACCCCCACATCGATCCGTTGAATTTCAAATAGATCTTGTACCAGGAGCTGCACCAATAGCTTGTGCTCCTTACAGACTCGCACCCAGCGAGATGAAAGAACTGCAAAGCCAATTACAAGAACTTTTAGAGCGTGGTTTCATTCGACCAAGCACATCACCGTGGGGAGCTCCTGTTTTGTTTGTCAAGAAGAAAGATGGTACATTCAGGTTGTGTATCGACTACCGAGAGTTGAACAAACTTACCATCAAGAACCGCTACCCATTACCGAGAATCGACGACTTATTTGATCAACTACAAGGCTCGTCTGTTTATTCAAAGATTGACTTACGTTCCGGGTATCATCAAATGCGGGTGAAAGAAGATGATATTCCAAAGACTGCTTTCAGAACACGTTACGGTCATTACGAGTTTATGGTCATGCCGTTTGGTTTAACTAATGCACCAGCTGTGTTCATGGACCTTATGAACCGAGTGTGTGGACCATACCTTGACAAGTTTGTCATTGTTTTCATTGATGACATACTTATTTACTCAAAGAATGACCAAGAACACGGTGAACATTTGAGAAAGGTGTTAGAAGTATTGAGGAAGGAAGAATTGTACGCTAAGTTTTCAAAGTGTGCATTTTGGTTGGAAGAAGTTCAATTCCTCGGTCACATAGTGAACAAAGAAGGTATTAAGGTGGATCCGGCAAAGATAGAAACTGTTGAAAAGTGGGAAACCCCGAAAACTCCGAAACACATACGCCAGTTTTTAGGACTAGCTGGTTACTACAGACGGTTCATCCAAGACTTTTCCAAAATAGCAAAACCCTTGACTGCATTAACGCATAAAGGGAAGAAATTTGAATGGAATGATGAACAAGAGAAAGCGTTTCAGTTATTGAAGAAAAAGCTAACTACGGCACCTATATTGTCATTGCCTGAAGGGAATGATGATTTTGTGATTTATTGTGACGCATCAAAGCAAGGTCTCGGTTGTGTATTAATGCAACGAACGAAGGTGATTGCTTATGCGTCTAGACAATTGAAGATTCACGAACAAAATTATACGACGCATGATTTGGAATTAGGCGCGGTTGTTTTTGCATTAAAGACTTGGAGGCACTACTTATATGGGGTCAAAAATATTATATATACCGACCACAAAAGTCTTCAACACAAATTTAATCAGAAACAACTGAATATGAGGCAGCGTAGGTGGATTGAATTATTGAATGATTACGATTTTGAGATTCGTTACCACCCGGGGAAGGCAAATGTGGTAGCCGATGCCTTGAGCAGGAAGGATAGAGAACCCATTCGAGTAAAATCTATGAATATAATGATTCATAATAACATTACTACTCAAATAAAGGAGGCGCAACAAGGAGTTTTAAAAGAGGGAAATTTAAAGGATGAAATACCCAAAGGATCGGAGAAGCATCTTTATATTCGGGAAGACGGAACCCGGTATAGGGCTGAAAGGATTTGGGTACCAAAATTTGGAGATATGAGAGAAATGGTACTTAGAGAAGCTCATAAAACTAGATACTCAATACATCCTGGAACGGGGAAGATGTACAAGGATCTCAAGAAACATTTTTGGTGGCCGGGTATGAAAGCTGATGTTGCTAAATACGTAGGAGAATGTTTGACGTGTTCTAAGGTCAAAGCTGAGCATCAGAAACCATCAGGTCTACTTCAACAACCCGAAATCCCGGAATGGAAATGGGAAAACATTACCATGGATTTCATCACTAAATTGCCAAGGACTGCAAGTGGTTTTGATACTATTTGGGTAATAGTTGATCGTCTCACCAAATCAGCACACTTCCTACCAATAAGAGAAGATGAAAAGATGGAGAAGTTAGCACGACTGTATTTGAAGGAAGTCGTCTCCAGACATGGAATACCAATCTCTATTATCTCTGATAGGGATGGCAGATTTATTTCAAGATTCTGGCAGACATTACAGCAAGCATTAGGAACTCGTCTAGACATGAGTACTGCCTATCATCCACAAACTGATGGGCAGAGCGAAAGGACGATACAAACGCTTGAAGACATGCTACGAGCATGTGTTATTGATTTCGGAAACAGTTGGGATCGACATCTACCGTTAGCAGAATTTTCCTACAACAACAGCTACCATTCAAGCATTGAGATGGCGCCGTTTGAAGCACTTTATGGTAGAAAGTGCAGGTCTCCGATTTGTTGGAGTGAGGTGGGGGATAGACAGATTACGGGTCCGGAGATTATACAAGAAACTACCGAGAAGATCATCCAAATTCAACAACGGTTGAAAACCGCCCAAAGTCGACAAAAGAGCTACGCTGACATTAAAAGAAAAGATATAGAATTTGAAATTGGAGAGATGGTCATGCTTAAAGTTTCACCTTGGAAAGGCGTTGTTCGATTTGGTAAACGAGGGAAATTAAATCCAAGGTATATTGGACCATTCAAGATTATTGATCGTGTCGGACCAGTAGCTTACCGACTTGAGTTACCTCAACAACTCGCGGCTGTACATAACACTTTCCACATCTCGAATTTGAAGAAATGTTTTGCTAAAGAAGATCTCACTATTCCGTTAGATGAAATCCAAATCAACGAAAAACTCCAATTCATCGAAGAACCCGTCGAAATAATGGATCGTGAGGTTAAAAGACTTAAGCAAAACAATATACCAATTGTTAAGGTTCGATGGAATGCTCGTAGAGGACCCGAGTTCACCTGGGAGCGTGAAGATCAGATGAAGAAGAAATACCCGCATCTATTTCCAGAAGATTCGTCAACACCTTCAACAGCTTAAAATTTCGGGACGAAATTTATTTAACGGGTAGGTACTGTAGTGACCCGAACTTTTCCATGTTTATATATATTAATTGAGATTGATGTTTACATGATTAAATGTTTCCAACATGTTAAGCAATCAAACTTGTTAAGACTTGATTAATTGAAATAGGTTTCATATAGACAATTGACCACCCAAGTTGACCGGTGATTCACGAACGTTAAAACTTGTAAAAAAACTAAATGATGACATATATATGGTTATATATATAGTTAACATGATATTATGATAAGTAAACATATCATTAATTATATTAACAATGAACTACATATGTAAAAACAAGACTACTAACTTAATGATTTTGAAACGAGACATATATGTAACGTTTATCGTTGTAACGACATTTAATGTATATATATCATATTAAGAGATATTCGTACATCATAATATCATGATAATATAATAATTTAAAATCTCTTTTGTTATTATAAACATTGGGTTAACAACATTTAACAAGATCGTTAACCTAAAGGTTTCAAAACAACACTTACATGTAACGACTAACGATGACTTAACGACTCAGTTAAAATGTATATACATGTAGTGTTTTAATATGTATTTATACACTTTTGAAAGACTTCAATACACTTATCAAAATACTTCTACTTAACAAAAATGCTTACAATTACATTCTCGTTCAGTTTCATCAACAATTCTACTCGTATGCACCCGTATTCGTACTCGTACAATACACAGCTTTTAGATGTATGTACTATTGGTATATACACTCCAATGATCAGCTCTTAGCAGCCCATGTGAGTCACCTAACACATGTGGGAACCATCATTTGGCAACTAGCATGAAATATCTCATAAGATTACAAAAATATGAGTAATCATTCATGACTTATTTACATGAAAACAAAATTACATATCCTTTATATCTAATCCATACACCAACGACCAAAAACACCTACAAACACTTTCATTCTTCAATTTTCTTCATCTAATTGAACTCTCTCAAGTTCTATCTTCAAGTTCTAAGTGTTCTTCATAAATTCCAAAAGTTCTAGTTTCATAAAATCAAGAATACTTTCAAGTTTGCTAGCTCACTTCCAATCTTGTAAGGTGATCATCCAACCTCAAGAAATCTTTGTTTCTTACAGTAGGTTATCATTCTAATACAAGGTAATAATCATATTCAAACTTTGGTTCAATTTCTATAACTATAACAATCTTATTTCAAGTGATGATCTTACTTGAACTTGTTTTCGTGTCATGATTTTGCTTCAAGAACTTTGAGCCATCCAAGGATCCATTGAAGCTAGATCCATTTTTCTATTTTCCAGTAGGTTCATCCAAGGAACTTAAGGTAGTAATGATGTTCATAACATCATTCGATTCATACATATAAAGCTATCTTATTCGAAGGTTTAAACTTGTAATCACTAGAACATAGTTTAGTTAATTCTAAACTTGTTCGCAAACAAAAGTTAATCCTTCTAACTTGACTTTTAAAATCAACTAAACACATGTTCTATATCTATATGATATGCTAACTTAATGATTTAAAACCTGGAAACACGAAAAACACCGTAAAACCGGATTTACGCCGTCGTAGTAACACCGCGGGCTGTTTTGGGTTAGTTAATTAAAAACTATGATAAACTTTGATTTAAAAGTTGTTATTCTGAGAAAATGATTTTTATTATGAACATGAAACTATATCCAAAAATTATGGTTAAACTCAAAGTGGAAGTATGTTTTCTAAAATGGTCATCTAGACGTCGTTCTTTCGACTGAAATGACTACCTTTACAAAAACGACTTGTAACTTATTTTTCCGACTAGAAACCTATACTTTTTTTGTTTAGATTCATAAAATAGAGTTCAATATGAAACCATAGCAATTTGATTCACTCAAAACGGATTTAAAATGAAGAAGTTATGGGTAAAACAAGATTGGATAATTTTTCTCATTTTAGCTACGTGAAAATTGGTAACAAATCTATTCCAACCATAACTTAATCAACTTGTATTATATATTATGTAATCTTGAGATACCATAGACACGTATACAATGTTTCGACCTATCATGTCGACACATCTATATATATTTCGGAACAACCATAGACACTCTATATGTGAATGTTGGAGTTAGCTATACAGGGTTGAGGTTGATTCCAAAATATATATAGTTTGAGTTGTGATCAATACTGAGATACGTATACACTGGGTCGTGGATTGATTCAAGATAATATTTATCGATTTATTTCTGTACATCTAACTGTGGACAACTAGTTGTAGGTTACTAACGAGGACAGCTGACTTAATAAACTTAAAACATCAAAATATATTAAAAGTGTTGTAAAATTGTTATAGGTTCGTGAATCAACCAGTGGCCAAGTCTTACTTCCCGACGAAGTAAAAATCTGTGAAAGTGAGTTATAGTCCCACTTTTAAAATCTAATATTTTTGGGATGAGAATACATGCAGGTTTTATAAATGATTTACAAAATAGACACAAGTACGTGAAACTACATTCTATGGTTGAATTATCGAAATCGAATATGCCCCTTTTTATTAAGTCTGGTAATCTAAGAATTAGGGAACAGACACCCTAATTGACGCGAATCCTAAAGATAGATCTATCGGGCCCAACAAGCCCCATCCAAAGTACCGGATGCTTTAGTACTTCGAAATTTATATCATATCCGAAGGGTGTCCCGGAATGATGGGGATATTCTTATATATGCATCTTGTTATTGTCGGTTACCAGGTGTTCACCATATGAATGATTTTTATCTCTATGTATGGGATGTGTATTGAAATATGAAATCTTGTGGTCTATTGTTACGATTTGATATATATAGGTTAAACCTATAACTCACCAACATTTTTGTTGACGTTTTAAGCATGTTTATTCTCAGGTGATTATTAAGAGCTTCCGCTGTCGCATACTTAAATAAGGACAAGATTTGGAGTCCATGCTTGTATGATATTGTGTAAAAACTGCATTCAAGAAACTTATTTTGTTGTAACATATTTGTATTGTAAACCATTATGTAATGGTCGTGTGTAAACAGGATATTTTAGATTATCATTATTTGATAATCTACGTAAAGCTTTTTAAACCTTTATTGATGAAATAAAGGTTATGGTTTGTTTAAAAATGAATGCAGTCTTTGAAAAACGTCTCATATAGAGGTCAAAACCTCGCAACGAAATCAATTAATATGGAACGTTTTTAATCAATAAGAACGGGACATTTCATATATGAGACGTTTTTCAAAGACTGCATTCATTTTTAAAACAAACCATAACCTTTATTTCATCAATAAAGGTTTAAAAAGCTTTACGTAGATTATCAAATAATGATAATCTAAAATATCCTGTTTACACACGACCATTACATAATGGTTTACAATACAAATATGTTACAACAAAATAAGTTTTTTGAATGCCGTTTTTACACAATATCATACAAGCAAGGACTCCAAATCTCGTCCTTATTTAAATATGCGACAGCGGAAGCTCTTAATAATCACCTGAGAATAAACATGCCTAAAACGTCAACAAAAATGTTGGTGAGTTATAGGTTTAACCTATATATATCAAATCATAATAATAGACCACAAGATTTCATATTTCAATACACATCCCATACATAGAGATAAAAATCATTCATATGGTGAACACCTGGTAATCGACATTAACAAGATGCATATATAAGAATATCCCCATCATTCCGGGACACCCTTCGGATATGATATAAATTTTGAAGTACTAAAGCATCCGGTACTTTGGATAGGGTTTGTTAGGCCCAATAGATCTATCTTTAGGATTCGCGTCAATTAGGGTGTTTGTTCCCTAATTCTTAGATTACCAGACTTAATAAAAAGGGGCATATTCGATTTCGATAATTCAACCATAGAATGTAGTTTCATTTACTCGTGTCTATTTTGTAAAACAGTTATAAAACCTGCATGTATTCTCATCCCAAAAATATTAGATTTTAAAAGTGGGACTATAACTCACTTTCACAGATTTTTACTTCGTCGGGAAGTAAGACTTGGCCACTGGTTGATTCACGAACCTATAACAATATATACATATATATCAAAGTATGTTCAAAATATATTTACAACACTTTTAATATATTATGATGTTTTAAGTTTATTAAGTCAGCTGTCCTCGTTAGTAACCTACAACTAGTTGTCCACAGTTAGATGTACATAAATAAATCGATAAATATTATCTTGAATCAATCCACGACCCAGTGTATATGAAATGTCCCGTTCTTATTGATTAAAAACGTTCCATATTAATTGATGTCGTTGCGAGGTTTTGACCTCTATATGAGACGTTTTTCAAAGACTGCATTCATTTTTAAAACAAACCATAACCTTTATTTCATAAATAAAGGTTTAAAAAGCTTTACGTAGATTATCAAATAATGATAATCTAAAATATCCTGTTTACACACGACCATTACATAATGGTTTACAATACAAATATGTTACATCGAAATCAGTTTCTGGAATGCAGTTTTTACACAATATCATACAAACATGGACTCCAAATCTTGTCCTTATTTTAGTATGCAACAGCGGAAGCTCTTAGTATTCACCTGAGAATAAACATGCTTTAAACGTCAACAAAAATGTTGGTGAGTTATAGGTTTAACCTATATATATCAAATCGTAACAATAGACCACAAGATTTCATATTTCAATACACATCCCATACATAGAGATAAAAATCATTAATATGGTGAACACCTGGTAACCGACATTAACAAGATGCATATATAAGAATATCCCCATCATTCCGGGACACCCTTCGGATATGATATAAATTTCGAAGTACTAAAGCATCCGGTACTTTGGATGGGGTTTGTTAGGCCCAATAGATCTATCTTTAGGATTCGCGTCAATTAGGGTGTCTGTTCCCTAATTCTTAGATTACCAGACTTAATAAAAAGGGGCATATTCGATTTCGATAATTCAACCATAGAATGTAGTTTCACGTACTTGTGTCTATTTTGTAAATCATTTATAAAACCTGCATGTATTCTCATCTCAAAATATTAGATTTTAAAAGTGGGACTATAACTCACTTTCACAGATTTTTACTTCGTCGGGAAGTAAGACTTGGCCACTGGTTGATTCACGAACCTATAACAATATATACATATATATCAAAGTATGTTCAAAATATATTTACAACACTTTTAATATATTTTGATGTTTTAAGTTTATTAAGTCAGCTGTCCTCGTTAGTAACCTACAACTAGTTGTCCACAGTTAGATGTACAGAAATAAATCGATAAATATTATCTTGAATCAATCCACGACCCAGTGTATACGTATCTCAGTATTGATCACAACTCAAACTATATATATTTTGGAATCAACCTCAACCCTGTATAGCTAACTCCAACATTCACATATAGAGTGTCTATGGTTGTTCCGAAATATATATAGATGTGTCGACATGATAGGTCGAAACATTGTATACGTGTCTATGGTATCTCAAGATTACATAATATACAATACAAGTTGATTAAGTTATGGTTGGAATAGATTTGTTACCAATTTTCACGTAGCTAAAATGAGAAAAATTATCCAATCTTGTTTTACCCATAACTTCTTCATTTTAAATCCGTTTTGAGTGAATCAAATTGCTATGGTTTCATATTGAACTCTATTTTATGAATCTGAACAGAAAAAGTATAGGTTTATAGTCGGAAAAATAAGTTACAAGTCATTTTTGTAAAGGTAGTTATTTCAGTCGAAAGAAAGACGTCTAGATGACCATTTTAGAAAACATACTTCCACTTTGAGTTTAACCATAATTTTTGGATATAGTTTCATGTTCATAATAAAAATAATTTTCTCAGAATAACAACTTTTAAATCAAAGTTTATCATAGTTTTTAATTAACTAACCCAAAACAGCCCGCGGTGTTACTACGACGGCGTAAATCCGGTTTTACGGTGTTTTTCGTGTTTCCAGGTTTTAAATCATTAAGTTAGCATATCATATAGATATAGAACATGTGTTTAGTTAATTTTAAAAGTCAAGTTAGAAGGATTAACTTTAGTTTGCGAACAAGTTTAGAATTAACTAAACTATGTTCTAGTGATTACGAGTTTAAACCTTCGAATAAGATAGTTTTATATATATGAATCGAATGATGTTATGAACATCATTACTACCTTAAGTTACTTGGATAAAACTACTGGAAAAGAGAAAAATGGATCTAGCTTCAACGGATCCTTGGATGGCTCGAAGTTCTTGAAGCAGAATCATGACATGAAAACTAGTTCAAGTAAGATCATCACTTGAAATAAGATTGTTATAGTTATAGAAAGTGAACCGAAGTTTGAATATGATTATTACCTTGTATTAGAATGATAACCTACTATAAGAAACAAAGATTTCTTGAGGTTGGATGATCACCTTACAAGATTGGAAGTGAGCTAGCAAACTTGAAAGTATTCTTGATTTTATGTAACTAGAACTTGTAAAATATATGAAGAACACTTAGAACTTGAAGATAGAGCTTGAGAGAGATCAATTAGATGAAGAAAATTGAAGAATGAAAGTGTTTGTAGGTGTTTTTGGTCGTTGGTGTATGGATTAGATATAAAGGATATGTAATTTTGTTTTCATGTAAATAAGTCATGAATGATTACTCATATTTTTGTAATTTTATGAGATATTTCATGCTAGTTGCCAAATGATGGTTCCCACATGTGTTAGGTGACTCACATGGGCTGCTAAGAGCTGATCATTGGAGTGTATATACCAATAGTACATACATCTAAAAGCTGTGTATTGTACGAGTACGAATACGGGTGCATACGAGTAGAATTGTTGATGAAACTGAACGAGGATGTAATTGTAAGAATTTTTGTTAAGTAGAAGTATTTTGATAAGTGTCTTGAAGTCTTTAAAAAGTGTATGAATACATATTAAAACACTACATGTATATACATTTTAACTGAGTCGTTAAGTCATCGTTAGTCGTTACATGTAAATGTTGTTTTGAAACCTTTAGGTTAATGATCTTGTTGAATGTTGTTAACCCATTGTTTATTATAACAAATGAGATATTAAATTGTTATATTATCATGATATTATGATATATAATATATCTCAGTATGATGTATATACAGTTAAATGTCGTTACAACGATAATCGTTACATATATGTCTCGTTTCGAAATCATTAAGTTAGTAGTCTTATTTTTACATATGTATTTCATTGTTAATACACTTAATAATATATTTACTTATCATTTAACATAATTAACCAAGTGTATCAATATCTTAATATGATTCATATGTACCTAGTAAGACGTTGTTATAACGATAATCGTTATATATATCGTTTTCGAGTTTCTTAAATTAATAGTCTCATTTTTATGTATATAACTCATTGTTAAAATACCTAATGAGATACATACTTATAATAAAAACATGTTAACAATATATATAACCATATTATGTCATCGTATAGTTTTTACAAGTTTTAACGTTCGTGAATCACCGGTCAACTTGGGTGGTCAATTGTCTATATGAAACATATTTCAATTAATCAAGTCTTAACAAGTTTGATTACTTAACATGTTGGAAACATTTAATCATGTAAATATCAATCTCAATTAATATATATAAACATGGAAAAGTTCGGGTCACTACAGTACCTACCCGTTAAATAAATTTCGTCCCGAAATTTTAAGCTGTTGAAGGTGTTGACGAATCTTCTGGAAATAGATGCGGGTATTTCTTTTTCATCTGATCTTCATGCTCCCAGGTGAACTCGGGTCCTCTACGAGCATTCCATCGAACCTTAACAATTGGTATCTTGTTTTGCTTAAGTCTTTTAACCTCACGATCCATTATTTCGACGGGTTCTTCGATGAATTGAAGTTTTTCGTTGATTTGGATTTCATCTAACGGAATAATGAGATCTTCTTTAGCAAAACATTTCTTCAAATTCGAGACGTGGAAAGTGTTATGTACAGCCGCGAGTTGTTGAGGTAACTCAAGTCGGTAAGCTACTGGTCCGACACGATCAATAATCTTGAATGGTCCAATATACCTTGGATTTGATTTCCCTCGTTTACCAAATCGAACAACGCCTTTCCAAGGTGCAACTTTAAGCATGACCATCTCTCCAATTTCAAATTCTATATCTATTCTTTTAATGTCAGCGTAGCTCTTTTGTCGACTTTGGGCGGTTTTCAACCGTTGTTGAATTTGGATGATCTTCTCGGTAGTTTCTTGTATAATCTCCGGACCCGTAATCTGTCTATCCCCCACTTCACTCCAACAAATCGGAGACCTGCACTTTCTACCATAAAGTGCTTCAAACGGCGCCATCTCAATGCTTGAATGGTAGCTGTTGTTGTAGGAAAATTCTGCTAACGGTAGATGTCGATCCCAACTGTTTCCGAAATCAATAACACATGCTCGTAGCATGTCTTCAAGCGTTTGTATTGTCCTTTCGCTCTGCCCATCAGTTTGTGGATGATAGGCAGTACTCATGTCTAGACGAGTTCCAAATGCTTACTGTAATGTCTGCCAGAATCTTGAAATAAATCTGCCATCCCTATCAGAGATAATAGAGATTGGTATTCCATGTCTGGAGATGACTTCCTTCAAATACAGTCGTGCTAACTTCTACATCTTGTCATCTTCTCTTATTGGCAGGAAGTGTGCTGACTTGGTGAGACGATCAACTATCACCCAAATAGTATCAAAACCACTTGCAGTCCTTGGAAATTTAGTGATGAAATCCATGGTAATGTTTTCCCATTTCCATTCTGGGATTTCGGGTTGTTGAAGTAGACCTGATGGTTTCTGATGCTCAGCTTTGACCTTAGAACACGTCAAACATTCTCCTACGTATTTAGCAACATCGACTTTCATACCCGGCCACCAAAAATGTTTCTTGAGATCCTTGTACATCTTCCCCGTTCCAGGATGTATTGAGTATCTGGTTTTATGAGCTTCTCTAAGTACCATTTCTCTCATATCTCCAAATTTTGGTACCCAAATCCTTTCAGCCCTATACCGGGTTCCGTCTTCCCGAATATTAAGATGCTTCTCCGATCCTTTAGGTATTTCATCCTTTAAATTTCCCTCTTTTAAAACTCCTTGTTGCGCCTCCTTTATTTGAGTAGTAAGGTTATTATGAATCATTATATTCATAGATTTTACTCGAATGGGTTCTCTGTCCTTCCTGCTCAAGGCATCGGCTACCACATTTGCCTTCCCCGGGTGGTAACGAATCTCAAAGTCGTAATCATTCAACAATTCAATCCACCTACGTTGCCTCATATTCAGTTGTTTCTGATTAAATATGTGTTGAAGACTTTTGTGGTCGGTATATATAATACTTTTGACCCCATATAAGTAGTGCCTCCAAGTCTTTAATGCAAAAACAACCGCGCCTAATTCCAAATCATGCGTCGTATAATTTTGCTCGTGAATCTTCAATTGTCTAGAGGCATAAGCAATCACCTTCGTTCATTGCATTAATACACAACCGAGACCTTGCTTTGATGCGTCACAATAAATCACAAAATCATCATTCCCTTCAGGCAATGACAATATAGGTGCCGTAGTTAGCTTTTTCTTCAATAACTGAAACGCTTTCTCTTGTTCATCCTTCCATTCAAATTTCTTCCCTTTATGCGTTAATGCAGTCAAGGGTTTTGCTATTCTGGAAAAGTCTTGGATGAACCTTCTGTAGTAACCAGCTAGTCCTAAAAACTGGCGTATGTGTTTCGGAGTTTTCGGGGTTTCCCACTTTTCAACAGTTTCTATCTTTGCCGGATCCACCTTAATACCTTCTTTGTTCACTATGTGACCGAGGAATTGAACTTCTTCCAACCAAAATGCATACTTTGAAAACTTAGCGTACAATTCTTCCTTCCTCAATACTTTTAACACCTTTCTCAAATGTTCACCGTGTTCTTGGTCATTCTTTGAGTAAATAAGTATGTCATCAATGAAAACAATGACAAACTTGTCAAGGTATGGTCCACACACTCGGTTCATAAGGTCCATGAACACAGCTGGTGCATTAGTTAAACCAAACGGCATGACTATAAACTCCTAATGACCGTAACGTGTTCTGAAAGCAGTCTTTGGAATATCATCTTCTTTCACCCGCATTTGATGATACGCGGAACGTAAGTCAATCTTTGAATAAACAGACGAGCCTTGTAGTTGATCAAATAAGTCATCGTTTCTCGGTAGTGGGTAGCGGTTCTTGATGGTAAGTTTGTTCAACTCTCGGTAGTCGATACACAACCTGAATGTACCATCTTTCTTCTTGACAAACAAAACAGGAGCTCCCCACGGTGATGTGCTTGGTCGAATGAAACCATGCTCTAAAAGTTCTTGTAATTGGCTTTGCAGTTCTTTCATCTCGCTGGGTGCGAGTCTGTAAGGAGCACGAGCTATTGGTGCAGCTCCTGGTGCAAGATCTATTTGAAATTCAACGGATCGATGTGGGGGTAATCCCGGTAATTCTTTCGGAAATACATCGGGAAATTCTTTTGCGACGGGAACATCATTGATGCTCTTTTCTTCAGTTTGTACTTTCTCGACGTGTGCTAGAACAGCATAGCAACCTTTTCTTATTAGTTTTTGTGCCTTCAAATTACTAATAAGATGTAGCTTCGTGTTGCTCTTTTCTCCGTACACCATTAAGGGTTTTCCTTTTTCTCGTATAATGCGAATTGCATTTTTGTAACAAACGATCTCTGCTTTCACTTCTTTCAACCAGTCCATACCGATTATCACATCAAAACTCCCTAACTCTACTGGTATCAAGTCAATCTTAAATGTTTCGCTAACCAGTTTAATTTCTCGATTCCGACATATATTATCTGCTGAAATTAGTTTACCATTTGCTAATTCGAGTAAAAATTTACTATCCAAAGGCGTCAATGGACAACTTAATTTAGCACAAAAATCTCTACTCATATAGCTTCTATCCGCACCCGAATCAAATAAAACGTAAGCAGATTTATTGTCAATAAGAAACGTACCCGTAACAAGCTCTGGGTCTTCCTGTGCCTCTGCCGCATTAATATTGAAAACTCTTCCGCGGCCTTGTCCATTCGTGTTCTCCTGGTTCGGGCAATTTCTAATAATATGGCCCGGTTTTCCACATTTATAACAAACTACATTGGCATAACTTGCTCCGACACTACTTGCTCCGCCATTACTCGTTCCGACACCATTTGTTCCTTTCGTTCTATTAACCCCTGGTCCGTAGACCTCACACTTCACCGCGCTATGACCATTTCTTTTACACTTGTTGCAAAATTTGGTGCAGAACCCCGAGTGATACTTTTCACACCTTTGGCATAGCTGCTTCTGATTGTTGTTGTTGTTGCGGTTATTATTGTTGTTGGGATGATTGTTGTAGTTGCTGTTGCTGTTGTTGTTGTTGTTGTTGTTGTTGTTGTTGGGCCGTTTATTGTAGTTGCGATTGATGTTGCGATTGTTGGGATAATTGTTGCGATTATTGTTGTAATTGCTGTTGTTGTTGTATTGGTGATTCTTATCACCGTTTTCCTCCCACTTTCTTTTAACTTGCTTCACATTGGCCTCTTCAGCAGTCTGTTCTTTAATTCTTTCTTCAATCTGGTTCACTAGTTTGTGAGCCATTCTACATGCCTGTTGTATAAAGGCGGGCTCGTGTGAACTTATATCTTCTTGGATTCTTTCCGGTAATCCTTTCACAAATGCGTAGATCTTCTCTTCCTCATCTTCGAATGCTCCCGGACACAATAGGCACAATTCTGTGAATCGTCTTTCATACGTGGTAATATCAAATCCTTGGGTTCGTAACCCTCTAAGTTCTATCTTGAGCTTATTGACCTCGGTTCTGGGACGGTACTTCTCGTTCATCAAGTGCTTGAATGCTGACCACGGTAGTGTGTACGCATCGTCTTGTCCCACTTGCTATAGATAGGTATTCCACCATGTTAACGCAGAACCTATGAAGGTATGCGTAGCGTACTTCACTTTGTCCTCTTCAGTACACTTACTTATGGCAAACACCGATTCGACCTTCTCGGTCCACCGTTTCAATCCGATCGGTCCTTCGGTTCCATCAAATTCTAAAGGTTTGCAGGCAGTGAATTCTTTGTAGGTGCATCCTACACGATTTCCTGTACTGCTAGATCCAATGTTATTGTTGGTATGTAGCGCAGCCTGTACTGCGGCTATGTTTGAAGCTAGAAAAGTACGGAATTCCTCTTCATTCATATTCACGGTGTGTCGAGTAGTCGGTGCCATTTCCTTCAAAATAGTCAAATGGAGCAAGTTAATCATACAGAATATTAAGAGTAGTTAATAGTATTTCGTAGCATAATATGAACTCATTTATAAAAGCTTTTTCTTCATATTAGCGTTTTATAAGTTTAAATTCAGGTAGTACCTACCCGTTAAGTTCATACTTAGTAGCTAATATACAATTCAACTACTAATATTCTATATGAAAAACTGATTATAATAATATTTCGCTTTCAAACTTTTATACAATATTTTACAAACTTACAATACCGCTTATTTTACATAAAGCATGAAATATAGCACACAATAACTTTGATACAAGATAGTTGTGAAGATAATTCTAGCTAGTACACAAGTCGTTCAGCAAAGGCAATAAAGACACGTAATTCATACGTCCAGAAACAAGTCATGCATTCTGGTTTTACTAGGACTACTTCCCATCCTTGGTCTTGTGGAACATAACCGTTATGGCCGTTGATAAGACAGCGTGTTGTAACTTCGTCAAAGGGACGAGGGTTACGTAATGTCCAACAGTCCCGTAATAATCTAAAAACCTCATTTCTTACCCCAATTACCGACTCCGTCACTTGTGGGAACGTTTTGTTTAATAGTTGTAGGCCGATGTTCTTGTTCTCACTTTGGTGAGAAGCGAACATTACTAATCCGTAAGCATAACATGCTTCTTTATGTTGCATGTTAGCCGCTTTTTCTAAATCACGAAGTCCAATATTCGGATATATTGAGTCAAAATAATTTCTTAACCCATTGCGTAAAATAGGATTTGGGTTCGCCGCAATATATGCGTCAAAGTAAACACATCGTAACTTATGGGTTTCCCAATGTGATATCCCCCATCTTTCAAACGAAAGTCTCTTATAAACCAAGACATTCTTGGAACGTTCTTCGAATGTCTTACAAACTGATCTCGCCTTAAATAGTTGTGCCGAGGAATTCTGGCCGACTCTAGACAAGATTTCATCAATCATGTCTCCGGGTAGGTCTCTTAAAATATTGGGTTGTCTATCCATTTTGTGTTTTTAAACTGTAAAATAGACAAGAGTTAGATTCATAAAAAAATACTTATTAATACAAGCAATTTTTACATATATCATAAAGCATAAGAACACTATATTACATATATTACACCACACGAATACAACTATCTTATTCCGACTCGCTCGTTTCTTCTTCTTCGGTTTTGGTTCGTTTTGGCAAGTTTCTAGTGATATATGATGTTCCCCTAATACTAACTGTCGTTTTCCACAACGGTTTAGAAAAACCTGGTGGTTTAGAGGTTCCCGGGTCATTGTTACAACTTAAGGACTTCGGGGGTTGACGATACATATAAAGTTCATCGGGGTTGGAATTAGATTTCTCTATTTTTATGCCCTTTCCCTTATTATTTTCTTTTGCCTTTTTAAATTCAGTTGGGGTAATTTCTATAACATCATCGGAATTCTCGTCGGAATCCGATTCATCGGAGAATTGGTAATCCTCCCAATATTTTGCTTCCTTGGCGGATACACCATTGACCATAATTAACCTTGGTCGGTTGGTTGAGGATTTTCTTTTACTTAACCGTTTTATTATTTCCCCCACCGGTTCTACTTCTTCATCCGGTTCCGATTCTTCTTCCGGTTCCGATTCTTCTTCCGGTTCCGACTCTTCTTCCGGTTCCTCTTCGGGAACTTGTGAATCAGTCCACGAATCATTCCAATTTACATTTGACTCTTCATTATTATTAGGTGAGTCAATGGGACTTGTTCTAGAGGTAGACATCTATCACATAATATCAAACACGTTAAGAGATTAATATATCACATAATATTCACATGTTAAAAATATATAGTTTCCAACAAAATTTGTTAAGCAATCATTTTTCAAGTAAACACGGTCGAAGTCCAGACTCACTAATGCATCCTAACAAACTCGATAAGACACACTAATGCAAAATTCTGGTTCTCTAAGACCAACGCTCTGATACCAACTGAAATGTCCCGTTCTTATTGATTAAAAACGTTCCATATTAATTGATGTCGTTGCGAGGTTTTGACCTCTATATGAGACGTTTTTCAAAGACTGCATTCATTTTTAAAACAAACCATAACCTTTATTTCATAAATAAAGGTTTAAAAAGCTTTACGTAGATTATCAAATAATGATAATCTAAAATATCATGTTTACACACGACCATTACATAATGGTTTACAATACAAATATGTTACATCGAAATCAGTTTCTGGAATGCAGTTTTTACACAATATCATACAAACATGGACTCCAAATCTTGTCCTTATTTTAGTATGCAACAGCGGAAGCTCTTAGTATTCACCTGAGAATAAACATGCTTTAAACGTCAACAAAAATGTTGGTGAGTTATAGGTTTAACCTATATATATCAAATCGTAACAATAGACCACAAGATTTCATATTTCAATACACATCCGATACATAGAGATAAAAATCATTCATATGGTGAACACCTGGTAACCGACATTAACAAGATGCATATATAAGAATATCCCCATCATTCCGGGACACCCTTCGGATATGATATAAATTTCGAAGTACTAAAGCATTCGGTACTTTGGATGGGGTTTGTTAGGCCCAATAGATCTATCTTTAGGATTCGCGTCAATTAGGGTGTCTGTTCCCTAATTCTTAGATTACCAGACTTAATAAAAAGGGGCATATTCGATTTCAATAATTCAACCATAGAATGTAGTTTCACGTACTTGTGTCTATTCTGTAAATCATTTATAAAACCTGCATGTATTCTCATCCCAAAATATTAGATTTTAAAAGTGGGACTATAACTCACTTTCACAGATTTTTACTTCGTCGGGAAGTAAGACTTGGCCACTGGTTGATTCACGAACCTATAACAATATATACATATATATCAAAGTATGTTCAAAATATATTTACAACACTTTTAATATATTTTGATGTTTTAAGTTTATTAAGTCAGCTGTCCTCGTTAGTAACCTACAACTAGTTGTCCACAGTTAGATGTACAGAAATAAATCGATAAATATTATCTTGAATCAATCCACGACCCAGTGTATACGTATCTCAGTATTGATCACAACTCAAACTATATATATTTTGGAATCAACCTCAACCCTGTATAGCTAACTCCAACATTCACATATAGAGTGTCTATGGTTGTTCCGAAATATATATAGCTGTGTCGACATGATAGGTCGAAACATTGTATACGTGTCTATGGTATCTCAAGATTACATAATATACAATACAAGTTGATTAAGTTATGGTTGGAATAGATTTGTTACCAATTTTCACGTAGCTAAAATGAGAAAAATTATCCAATCTTGTTTTACCCATAACTTCTTCATTTTAAATCCGTTTTGAGTGAATCAAATTGCTATGGTTTCATATTGAACTCTATTTTATGAATCTAAACAGAAAAAGTATAGGTTTATAGTCGGAAAAATAAGTTACAAGTCATTTTTGTAAAGGTAGTTATTTCAGTCGAAAGAAAGACGTCTAGATGACCATTTTAGAAAACATACTTCCACTTTGAGTTTAACCATAATTTTTGGATATAGTTTCATGTTCATAATAAAAATAATTTTCTCAGAATAACAACTTTTAAATCAAAGTTTATCATAGTTTTTAATTAACTAACCCAAAACAGCCCGCGGTGTTACTACGACGGCGTAAATCCGGTTTTACGGTGTTTTTCGTGTTTCCAGGTTTTAAATCATTAAGTTAGCATATCATATAGATATAGAACATGTGTTTAGTTAATTTTAAAAGTCAAGTTAGAAGGATTAACTTTAGTTTGCGAACAAGTTTAGAATTAACTAAACTATGTTCTAGTGATTACGAGTTTAAACCTTCGAATAAGATAGTTTTATATATATGAATCGAATGATGTTATGAACATCATTACTACCTTAAGTTACTTGGATAAACCTACTGGAAAAGAGAAAAATGGATCTAGCTTCAACGGATCCTTGGATGGCTCGAAGTTCTTGAAGCAGAATCATGACACGAAAACAAGTTCAAGTAAGATCATCACTTGAAATAAGATTGTTATAGTTATAGAAAGTGAACCGAAGTTTGAATATGATTATTACCTTGTATTAGAATGATAACCTACTGTAAGAAACAAAGATTTCTTGAGGTTGGATGATCACCTTACAAGATTGGAAGTGAGCTAGCAAACTTGAAAGTATTCTTGATTTTATGTAACTAGAACTTGTAAAATAATTGAAGAACACTTAGAACTTGAAGATAGAGCTTGAGAGAGATCAATTAGATGAATAAAATTGAAGAATGAAAGTGTTTGTAGGTGTTTTTGGTCGTTGGTGTATGGATTAGATATAAAGGATATGTAATTTTGTTTTCATGTAAATAAGTCATGAATGATTACTCATATTTTTGTAATTTTATGAGATATTTCATGCTAGTTGCCAAATGATGGTTCCCACATGTGTTAGGTGACTCACATGGGCTGCTAAGAGCTGATCATTGGAGTGTATATACCAATAGTACATACATCTAAAAGCTGTGTATTGTACGAGTACGAATACGGGTGCATACGAGTAGAATTGTTGATGAAACTGGACGAGGATGTAATTGTAAGAATTTTTGTTAAGTAGAAGTATTTTGATAAGTGTCTTGAAGTCTTTAAAAAGTGTATGAATACATATTAAAACACTACATGTATATACATTTTAACTGAGTCGTTAAGTCATCGTTAGTCGTTACATGTAAATGTTGTTTTGAAACCTTTAGGTTAATGATCTTGTTGAATGTTGTTAACCCATTGTTTATTATAACAAATGAGATATTAAATTGTTATATTATCATGATATTATGATATATAATATATCTCAGTATGATGTATATACAGTTAAATGTCGTTACAACGATAATCGTTACATATATGTCTCGTTTCGAAATCATTAAGTTAGTAGTCTTATTTTTACATATGTATTTCATTGTTAATACACTTAATAATATATTTACTTATCATTTAACATAATTAACCAAGTGTATCAATATCTTAATATGATTCATATGTACCTAGTAAGACGTTGTTATAACGATAATCGTTATATATATCGTTTTCGAGTTTCTTAAATTAATAGTCTCATTTTTATGTATATAACTCATTGTTAAAATACCTAATGAGATACATACTTATAATAAAAACATGTTAACTATATATATAACCATATTATGTCATCGTATAGTTTTTACAAGTTTTAACGTTCGTGAATCACCGGTCAACTTGGGTGGTCAATTGTCTATATGAAACATATTTCAATTAATCAAGTCTTAACAAGTTTGATTACTTAACATGTTGGAAACATTTAATCATGTAAATATCAATCTCAATTAATATATATAAACATGGAAAAGTTCGGGTCACTACAGTATACGTATCTCAGTATTGATCACAACTCAAACTATATATATTTTGGAATCAACCTCAACCCTGTATAGCTAACTCCAACATTCACATATAGAGTGTCTATGGTTGTTCCGAAATATATATAGATGTGTCGACATGATAGGTCGAAACATTGTATACGTGTCTATGGTATCTCAAGATTACATAATATACAATACAAGTTGATTAAGTTATGGTTGGAATAGATTTGTTATCAATTTTCACGTAGCTAAAATGAGAAAAATTATCCAATCTTGTTTTACCCATAACTTCTTCATTTTAAATCCGTTTTGAGTGAATCAAATTGCTATGGTTTCATATTGAACTATATTTTATGAATCTAAACAGAAAAAGTATAGGTTTATAGTCGGAAAAATAAGTTACAAGTCATTTTTGTAAAGGTAGTCATTTCAGTCGAAAGAACGACGTCTAGATGACCATTTTAGAAAACATACTTCCACTTTGAGTTTAACCATAATTTTTGGATATAGTTTCATGTTCATAATAAAAATCATTTTCTCAGAATAACAACTTTTAAATCAATGTTTATCATAGTTTTTAATTAACTAACCCAAAACAGCCCGCGGTGTTACTACGACGGCGTAAATCCGGTTTTACGGTGTTTTTCGTGTTTCCAGATTTTAAATCATTAAGTTAGCATATCATATAGATATAAAACATGTGTTTAGTTGATTTTAAAAGTCAAGTTAGAAGGATTAACTTTTGTTTGCGAACAAGTTTAGAATTAACTAAACTATGTTCTAGTGATTACAAGTTTAAAACTTCGAATAAGATAGCTTTATATGTATGAATTAAATGATGTTATGAACATCATTACTACATTAAGTTCCTTTGATAAACCTACTGGAAAAGAGAAAAATGGATCTAGCTTCAACGGATCCTTGGATGGCTCGAAGTTCTTGAAGCAGAATCATGACACGAAAACAAGTTCAAGTAAGATCATCACTTGAAATAAGATTGTTATAGTTATAGAAATTGAACCAAAGTTTGAATATGATTATTACCTTGTATTAGAATGATAACCTACTGTAATAAAAAAAGATTTCTTGAGGTTGGATGATCACCTTACAAGATTGGAAGTGAGCTAGCAAACTTGAAAGTATTCTTGATTTTATGTAACTAGAACTTGTAGAATATATGAAGAACACTTAGAACTTGAAGATAGAACTTGAGAGAGATCAATTAGATGAAGAAAATTGAAGAATTAAAGTGTTTGTAGGTGTTTTTGGTCGTTGGTGTATGGATTAGATATAAAGGATATGTAATTTTGTTTTCATGTAAATAAGTCATGAATGATTACTCATATTTTTGTAATTTTATGAGATATTTCATGCTAGTTGCCAAATGATGGTTCCCACATGTGTTAGGTGACTCACATGGGCTGCTAAGAGCTTATCATTGGAGTGTATATACCAATAGTACATACATCTAAAAGCTGTGTATTGTACGAGTACGAATACGGGTGCATACGAGTAGAATTGTTGATGAAACTGAACGAGGATGTAATTGTAAGCATTTTAGTTAAGTAGAAGTATTTTGATAAGTGTATTGAAGTCTTTCAAAAGTGTATAAATACATATTAAAACACTACATGTATATACATTTTAACTGAGTCGTTAAGTCATCGTTAGTCGTTACATGTAAGTGTTGTTTTGAAACCTTTAGGTTAACGATCTTGTTAAATGTTGTTAACCCAATGTTTATAATATCAAATGAGATTTTAAATTATTATATTATCATGATATTATCATGTATGAATATCTCTTAATATGATATATATACATTAAATGTCTTTACAACGATAATCGTTACATATATGTCTCGTTTAAAAATCATTAAGTTAGTAGTCTTATTTTTACATATGTAGTTCATTGTTAATATACTTAATGATATGTTTACTTATCATAGTATCATGTTAACTATATATATATATCCATATATATGTCATCATATAGTTTTTACAAGTTTTAACGTTCGTGAATCACCGATCAACTTGGGTGGTCAATTGTCTATATGAAACATATTTCAATTAATCAAGTCTTAACAAGTTTGATTGCTTAACATGTTGGAAACATTTAATCATGTAAATATCAATCTCAATTAATATATATAAACATGGAAAAGTTCGGGTCACTACAGTACCTACCCGTTAAATAAATTTCGTCCCGAAATTTTAAGCTGTTGAAGGTGTTGACGAATTTTCTGGAAATAGATGCGGGTATTTCTTCTTCATCTGATCTTCATGCTCCCAGGTGAACTCGGGTCCTCTACGAGCATTCCATCGAACCTTAACAATTGGTATCTTGTTTTGCTTAAGTCTTTTAACCTCACGATCCATTATTTCGACGGGTTCTTCGATGAATTGAAGTTTTTCGTTGATTTGGATTTCATCTAACGGAATAGTGAGATCTTCTTTAGCAAAACATTTCTTCAAATTCGAGACGTGAAAAGTGTTATGTACAGCCGCGAGTTGTTGAGGTAACTCAAGTCGGTAAGCTACTGGTCCGACACGATCAATAATCTTGAATGGTCCAATATACCTTGGATTTAATTTCCCTCGTTTACCAAATCGAACAACGCCTTTCCAAGGTGCAAATTTTGTAGTGACCCAAACTTTTCCATGTTTATATATATTAATTGAGATTGATATTTACATGATTAAATGTTTCCAACATATTAAGCAATCAAACTTGTTAAGACTTGATTAATTGAAATATGTTTCATATAGACAATTGACCACCCAAGTTGACCGGTGATTCACGAACGTTAAAACTTGTAATAACTATATGATGACATATATATGGATATATATATAGTTAACATGATACTATGATAAGTAAACATATCATTAAGTATATTAACAATGAACTACATATGTAAAAACAAGACTACTAACTTAATGATTTTTAAACGAGACATATATGTAACGATTATCGTTGTAAAGACATTTAATGTATATATATCATATTAAGAGATATTCATACATGATAATATCATGATAATATAATAATTTAAAATCTCATTTGATATTATAAACATTGGGTTAACAACATTTAACAAGATCATTAACCTAAAGGTTTCAAAACAACACTTACATGTAACGACTAACGATGACTTAACGACTCAGTTAAAATGTATATACATGTAGTGTTTTAATATGTATTTATACACTTTTGAAAGACTTCAATACACTTATCAAAATACTTCTACTTAACAAAAATGCTTACAATTACATCCTCGTTCAGTTTCATCAACAATTCTACTCGTATGCACCCGTATTCGTACTCGTACAATACACAGCTTTTAGATGTATGTACTATTGGTATATACACTTCAATGATCAGCTCTTAGCAGCCCATGTGAGTCACCTAACACATGTGGGAACCATCATTTGGCAACTAGCATGAAATATCTCATAAAATTACAAAAATATGAGTAATCATTCATGACTTATTTACATGAAAACAAAATTACATATCCTTTATATCTAATCCATACACCAACGACCAAAAACACCTACAAACACTTTCATTCTTCAATTTTCTTCATCTAATTGATTTCTCTCAAGTTCTATCTTCAAGTTCTAAGTGTTCTTCATTAATTCCAAAAGTTCTAGTTTCATAAAATCAAGAATACTTTCAAGTTTGCTAGCTCACTTCCAATCTTGTAAGGTGATCATCCAACCTCAAGAAATCTTTGTTTCTTACAGTAGGTTATCATTCTAATACAAGGTAATAATCATATTCAAACTTTGGTTCAATTTCTATAACTATAACAATCTTATTTCAAGTGATGATCTTACTTGAACTTGTTTTCGTGTCATGATTCTGCTTCAAGAACTTCGAGCCATCCAAGGATCCATTGAAGCTAGATCCATTTTTCTCTTTTCCAGTAGGTTTATCCAAGGAACTTAAGGTAGTAATGATGTTCATAACATCATTCGATTCATACATATAAAGCTATCTTATTCGAAGGTTTAAACTTGTAATCACTAGAACATAGTTTAGTTAATTCTAAACTTGTTCGCAAACAAAAGTTAATCCTTCTAACTTGACTTTTAAAATCAACTAAACACATGTTCTATATCTATATGATATGCTAACTTAATGATTTAAAACCTGGAAACACGAAAAACACCGTAAAACCGGATTTACGCCGTCGTAGTAACACCGCGGGCTGTTTTGGGTTAGTTAATTAAAAACTATGATAAACTTTGATTTAAAAGTTGTTATTCTGAGAAAATTATTTTTATTATGAACATGAAACTATATCCAAAAATTATGGTTAAACTCAAAGTGTAAGTATGTTTTCTAAAATGGTCATCTAGACGTCGTTCTTTCGACTGAAATGACTACCTTTACAAAAATGACTTGTAACTTATTTTTCCGACTATAAACCTATACTTTTCTGTTTAGATTCATAAAATAAAGTTCAATATGAAACCATAGCAATTTGATTCACTCAAAACGGATTTAAAATGAAGAAGTTATGGGTAAAACAAGATTGGATAATTTTTCTCATTTTAGCTACGTGAAAATTGGTAACAAATCTATTCCAACCATAACTTAATCAACTTGTATTGTATATTATGTAATCTTGAGATACCATAGACACGTATACAACGTTTCGACCTATCATGTCGACACATCTATATATATTTCGGAACAACCATAGACATTCTATATGTGAATGTTGGAGTTAGCTATACAGGGTTGAGGTTGATTCCAAAATATATATAGTTTGAGTTGTGATCAATACTGAGATACGTATACACTGGGTCGTGGATTGATTCAAGATAATATTTATCGATTTATTTCTGTACATCTAACTGTGGACAACTAGTTGTAGGTTACTAACGAGGACAGCTGACTTAATAAACTTAAAACATCAAAATATATTAAAAGTGTTGTAAATATATTTTAAACATACTTTGATATATATGTATATATTGTTATAGGTTCGTGAATCAACCAGTGGCCAAGTCTTACTTCCCGACGAAGTAAAAATCTGTGAAAGTGAGTTATAGTCCCACTTTTAAAATCTAATATTTTTGGGATGAGAATACATGCAGGTTTTTTAAATGATTTAAAAAATAGACACAAGTACGTGAAACTACATTCTATGGTTGAATTATCGAAATCGAATTTGCTCCTTTTTTATTAAGTCTGGTAATCTAAGAATTAGGGAACAGACACTCTAATTGACGCGAATCCTAAAGATAGATCTATTGGGCCTAACAAACCCCATCCAAAGTACCGGATGCTTTAGTACTTCGAAATTTATATCATATCCGAAGGGTGTCCCGGAATGATGGGGATATTCTTATATATATGCATCTTGTTAATGTCGGTTACCAGGTGTTCACCATATGAATGATTTTTATCTCTATGTATGGGATGTGTATTGAAATATGAAATCTTGTGGTCTATTGTTACGATTTGATATATATAGGTTAAACCTATAACTCACCAACATTTTTGTTGACGTTTAAAGCATGTCTATTCTCAGGTGAATACTAAGAGCTTCCGCTGTTGCATACTAAAATAAGGACAAGATTTGGAGTCCATGTTTGTATGATATTGTGTAAAAACTGCATTCAAGAAACTGATTTCGATGTAACATATTTGTATTGTAAACCATTATGTAATGGTCGTGTGTAAACAGGATATTTTAGATTATCATTATTTGATAATCTACGTAAAGCTTTTTAAACCTTTATTTATGAAATAAAGGTTATGGTTTGTTTTAAAAATGAATGCAGTCTTTGAAAAACGTCTCATATAGAGGTCAAAACCTCGCAACGAAATCAATTAATATGGAACGTTTTTAATCAATAAGAACGGGACATTTCAGTTGGTATCCGAGCGTTGGTCTTAGAGAACCAGAAAATTTGCATTAGTGTGTCTTATCGAGTTTGTTAGGATGCATTAGTGATTCTGGACTTCGACCGTGTTTTCTTTAAAAATGATTGCTTAACATTTTTGTTGGAAACTATATATTTTTAACATATGAATATTATGTGATATATTAATCTCTTAACGTGTTTGATATTATGTGATAGATGTCTACCTCTAGAACAAGTCCCATTGACTCACCTAATAATAATGAAGAGTCAAATGTAAATTGGAATGATTCGTGGACTGATTCACAAGTTCCCGAAGAGGAACCGGAAGAAGAGTCGGAACCGGAAGAAGAATCGGAACCGGAAGAAGAATCGGAACCGGAAGAAGAAATAGAACCGGTGGGGGAAATAATAAAATGGTTAAGTAAAAGAGAATCCTCAACCAACCGACCAAGGTTAATTATGGTCAATGGTGTTTCCGCCAAGGAAGCAAAATATTGGGAGGATTACCAATTCTCCGATGAATCGGATTCCGACGAGAATTCCGATGATGTTATAGAAATTACCCCAACTGAATTTAAAAAGGCAAAAGAAAATAATAAGCGAAAGGGCATAAAAATAGAGAAATCTAATTCCAACCCCGATGAACTTTATATGTATCGTCAACCCCCGAAGTCCTTAAGTTGTAACAATGACCCGGGAACCTCTAAACCACCAGGTTTTTCTAAACCAATGTGGATAACGACGGCTCGTATTAGGGGAACATCATATATCCCTAGAAACTTGGCAAAACGAACCAAAACCGAACAAGAAAAAACGAGCAAGTCGGAATAAGATAGTTATATTCGTGTGGTGTAATATATGTAATATAGTGTGCTTATGCTTTATGATATATGTAAAAATTGCTTGTATTAATAAGTATTTTTTTTATGAATCTAACTCTTGTCTATTTTACAGTATAAAAACACAAAATGGATAGACAACCCAATATTTTAAGAGACCTACCCGGAGACATGATTGATGAAATCTTGTCTAGAGTCGGTCAGAATTCCTCGGCACAACTATTTAAGGCGAGATCAGTTTGTAAGACATTCGAAGAACGTTCCAAGAATGCCTTGGTTTATAAAAGGCTTTCGTTCGGAAGATGGGGAATATCACATTGGGAAATCCATAAGTTACGATGTGTTTACTTTGACGCATATATTGCGGGGAACCCAAATGCTATTTTACGCAACGGGTTAAGAAATTATTTTGACTCAGTATATCCGAATATAGGACTTCGTGATTTAGAAAAAGCGGCTAACATGCAACATAAAGAAGCATGTTATGCTTACGGATTAGTAATGTTCGCTTCTCACCAAAGTGAGAACAAGAACATCGGGCTACAACTATTAAACAAAACGTTTCCACAAGTGACGGAGTCGGTAATTGGGGTAAGAAATGAGGTTTTTAGATTATTACGGGACTGTTGGACATTACGTAACCCTCGTCCCTTTGACGACGTTACAACACGCTGTCTTATCAATGGCCATAACGGTTATGTTGCACAAGACCAAGGATGGGAAGTAGTCCTAGTAAAACCAGAATGCATGACTTGTTTCTGGACGTATGAATTACGTGTCTTTATTGCCTTTGCTGAACGACTTGTGTACTAGCTAGAATTATCTTCACAACCATCTTGTATCAAATTTATTGTGTGCTATATTTCATGCTATATGTAAAATAAGCGGTATTGTAAGTTTGTAAAATATTGTATAAAAGTTTGAACGCGAAATATTATTATAATCAGTTTTTCATATAGAATTGTAGTAGTTGAATTGTATATTAGCTACTAAGTATGAACTTAACGGGTAGGTACTACCCGAATTTAAACTTATAAAATGCTAATATGAAGAAAAAGCTTTTATAAATGAGTTCATATTATGCTACGAAATACTATTAACTACTCTTAATATTCTGTATGATTAACTTGTTCCATTTAACTATTTTGAAGGAAATGGCACCGACTACTCGACACACCGTGAATATGAATGAAGAGGAATTCCGTACTTTTCTAGCTTCAAACATAGCCGCGGTGCAGGCTGCGCTACATACCAACAATAACCTTGGATCTAGCAGTACAGGAAACCGTGTAGGATGCACCTACAAAGAATTCACTGCCTGCAAACCTTTGGAATTTGATGGAACCGAAGGACCGATCGGATTGAAACGGTGGACCGAGAAGGTCGAATCGGTGTTTGCCATAAGTAAGTGTACCGAAGAGGACAAAGTAAAGTACGCTACGCATACCTTCACAGGTTCTGCATTAACATGGTGGAATACCTATCTAGAGCAAGTGGGACAAGACGATGCGTACGCACTACCGTGGTCAGCATTCAAGCACTTGATGAACGAGAAGTACCGTCCCAGAACCGAGGTCAATAAGCTCAAGACAGAACTTAGAGGGTTACGAACCCAAGGATTTTATATTACCACGTACGAAAGACGATTCACAGAATTGTGCCTATTGTGTCCGGGAGCATTCGAAGATGAGGAAGAGAAGATCGACGCGTTTGTGAAAGGATTACCGGAAAGAATCCAAGAAGATATAAGTTCACACGAGCCCGCCTCCATACAACAGGCATGTAGAATGGCTCACAAACTCGTGAACCAGATTGAAGAAAGAATTAAAGAACAGACTGCTGAAGAGGCCAATGTGAAGCAAGTCAAAAGAAAGTGGGAGGAAAACGGTGATAAGAATCACCAATACAACAACAACAGGAATTACAACAATAATCGCAACAATTATCCCAACAATCGCAACATCAATCGCAACTACAACAAACGGCCCAACAACAACAACAACAACAACAACAACAACAACAACTACAACAATCATCCCAACAACAATAATAACCGCAACAACAACAACAATCAGAAGCAGCTATGCCAAAGGTGTGAAAAGTATCACTCGGGGTTCTGCACCAAATTTTGCAACAAGTGTAAAAGAAATGGTCATAGCGCGGCGAAGTGTGAGGTCTACAGACCAGGGGTTAATAGAATGAAAGGAACAAATGGTGTCGGAACGAGTAATGGCGGAGCAAGTAGTGTCGGAGCAAGTTATGCCAATGTAGTTTGTTATAAATGTGGAAAACCGGGCCACATTATTAGAAATTGCCCGAACCAGGAGAACACGAATGGACAAGGCCGCGGAAGAGTTTTCAATATTAATGCGGCAGAGGCACAGGAAGACCCGGAGCTTGTTACGGGTACGTTTCTTATTGACAATAAATTTGCTTACGTTTTATTTGATTCGGGTGCGGATAGAAGCTATATGAGTAGAGATTTTTGTGCTAAATTAAGTTGTCCATTGACGCCCTTGGATAGTAAATTTTTACTCGAATTAGCAAATGGTAAATTAATTTCAGCAGATAATATATGTCGGAATCGAGAAATTAAACTGGTTAGCGAAACATTTAAGATTGATTTGATACCAGTAGAGTTAGGGAGTTTTGATGTGATAATCGGTATGGACTGGTTGAAAGAAGTGAAAGCAGAGATCGTCTGTTACAAAAATGCAATTCGCATTATACGAGAAAAAGGAAAACCCTTAATGGTGTACGGAGAAAAGGGCAACACGAAGCTACATCTTATTAGTAATTTGAAGGCACAAAAACTAATAAGAAAAGGTTGCTATGCTGTTCTAGCACACGTCGAGAAAGTACAAACTGAAGAAAAGAGCATCAATGATGTTCCCATTGCAAAAGAATTTCCCGATGTATTTCCAAAAGAATTACCGGGATTACCCCCCACATCGATCCGTTGAATTTCAAATAGATCTTGTACCAGGAGCTGCACCATGTAACGACCCGGAAATTTCCGACCAAATTTAAACTCTAATCTCTATATGGTTCCGACACGATAAGCAAAAACCCTAAAGTTGACCCGCACTTTTTCGATCGTTCTATACTTATAAGATTAATATTTACATAAATTAAACCTTACCAACATTATAAGTAATCCAAATTGTTGAGACTTATGTTTTCGAAAAGAGTTTTACACAACGTTTGACCGTCTAGTTTGACCGATGATATCACGAACTATACAATATATGATAATTATACGTTTGTGTATATATATGTATATATACATATTTAACATGATCTAAGAATGTTTTAATATCTCATTTTGTATTAATAACAATAAGTTATAAGTATATTTTGAAACTACTAACTTAAGTTTTCAAAACGATAACCATACGTAACGTTATTTGACTTAAATACTTATGACCTATAATGTTTATACATATATCGTATAAGTAATGTATTTAATCACTTTTAAAGACTTAAATACATAAAACAATATAAGTATATTTACAAAAGATAGCTATATTTGAATCCTCGTTCCGTTTTCTCAAAGATTTCTATACGTATACCTAGGGTATATGTACCCGTATCATACGCAGCTTCTAGATGTATTTACTATTGGTATATACCAATAAAAATCTGCTCCTTAGCAGCCTTAAATGATTAAGAAACATGTGGAACCAACCATTTGTCAAGTAGCATGAATTATTTAGCAAGAAAACAAAGTTAGGTATTTTTTTTTTCCTTTATAACCTAAAAACGTTTTTATGCATGCACACCATTTCTTCACCCCATTTTCTCATACTTACACTTCCATTTCTCTCTCAAAATACTTTTAACTTCATACTTGATCATCTCTAAGCATTTTCCCCATCATTTAGCTTCAAAAACAACACTTAAACCTCATAAGAAAAACCTTACAAAAACACTTCAAGAAATCCTTCCAAGAACACAAACTTACTTCCAATCTTTCATCCAATTCCATCACCCTTTTGGTTCTAGCTTTTTACTCCTCTTTTACAGCAACCTTGTCCAAGGAACTTGAGGTAGTAACTATGTTCATAACTTTATTCGATTCATATATATATAGCTATCATATTTTGTGGTATACAATTTTAACAACAAGAACATAGTTTGAAAGTTTTCAAACTTGTTTGCAAACTAAATAGATCCTTCTAACTTAACTTTTAAAATACTTCAAGACCTGTAATATAACTTAAGTATATGCTAATTTAACAAGGTATAACTTGGTTTTTCAAAGAACACCTTAAAAACTGTTTTTACGACGTCGGAGTGCAACCGGGGGCTGTTTTGGGTTGGATAATTAAAAACCATCTTAAACTTTGAATTGGAAGTTTATTCTCTGGAAAAATGATTTTTACTATAAATATGTTAACACATAAAAATTTCATGATTTAATTCAAAGTATAAGTATTTTTAGAAAAATGGTCATTAAATGATATTTTTTGTAACAAAAATGTTTAACTTCATAAGTTTCACTAAAGTTTCACCTATGCCGTGTGATTTTGAATACAAACTAAGGTATTTACAGTTCATAGTCTTAAAGAGGGACTCGATCCAAGGAGATGGCAAGTTGAATCAATGAAAACGGAGTTGTAACGAAGAAACTATGACCGAAACAAAATCGGATATCCAAGACTAGTTTAGCCACGAAAATAATTGGGAAAAATTAAATAAATCACATCTTTTTAAGATAACATGATATTTTATATATATGTACTTATAATTCAATTTTATATGGTTCAGGATTACCCGTAAACAACACGAGAAGATTAATCATAAGATCCCATGATTGTACGCAACACGTCATTTGACAACACCGGTACTTTATGTACGCAACACGTCATTTGACAACACCGGTACCGTGGGTCAAGATTAAACTCGACCAATACATATACGATGGGGGTTTTATTATTTCGTTGGGGGTTTATTAAACATCTAAAAATGAACCATTAAAATTGAATTACTAACATCGAACTGCTAACTACGGACTAAGGAATTATTAAAAGTATTAAAAGTATAACAAGTATATATATGTGACGTTTGTTTAAAAAGAAAAGGTATTGATATATTATATATGGATAGGTTCGTGATATCAACCGGAGACCAAGTCAAAATATATATATCTTCAAGACGAAAGTGAGTATATAGTCCCTTTTAAACTCTAAATATTTTTGGGCTGAGAATACATGCGCTGTTTTTATAAATGATTTACGTTATGGACACAAGTAACTGAAAAATATATTCTACGTTGAGTTGTACCACTGGCATATTTCCCTGTAGCTTGGTAACTAATATTTACAGCGGTATTGTAAACGCGAATCCTGTTGATAGATCTATCGGGCCTGACAACCCCAACCGGACTGGACGACCAGTATTCAACGGTTACTCAGTACTTCGTTTTGTGACTACACTTGGTACGGTGTAGTAAGATTTCATATTAAAGGGAATATGCGACTTGATTGAATGTTAAGTATGGTTACCAAGTGCTCAACCACTTAGAATATTTTTATGAAAATGTTTATATATGAAATCTTGTGGTCTACATCTATATATATATCGCTGCCGGCATTAAACCTATATCTCACCAACTTTATGTTGACATTTTAAAGCATGTTATTCTCAGGTATGAATTAAGTCTTCCGCTGTGCATTAGCTCGTACTAAGGATACTACTTGAGGCTATTAAGGACTTATATCATAAGGCGTTGCATTCGAGTCATTGAAGTTCATAGAGACTATTATTAAGTAAATGGCGGTTTATGTCATTTGAATATTATGAAATGTCAGGCGATTATGTCAATTCTGGATGTAACTATAGATTGCCTTTTAAGAATAAATGCAACGTTTTTAAGATGTATCATATAGAGGGCAAGTACCTCGCAATGTTATCAACTATTGTAATTCGTTTGTAATCAATATGGACAACGTCCGGATGATTAGTTTCGGATCCTTTCAGTTGGTATCAGAGCGTTGGTCTTAGCGAACCAGGCTTTGCATTAGTGTGTCTAACTAGTAGTTGTTAGGATACATTAAGTGAGTCTGGACTTTGACCGTGTCTGCCTGTCAAAAGTTTTGCTTATCAATCCTAGTCGGAAATCATCTGCTTATCATCCTTAGGGAACTGCCTGCTTATCATTCTTAAGTCTAGACACGTCTTACTGCATTTAGTGCATCGATAGTGTATAGACAAAATTCATATCTTAGCGTATCTGTTACTATAGACATTGCCTGACGTATTTCAAAGATTCTCCGTAATTCATGGGATTTTGATATTATATATACATATGTAAATTATGTATTGAAGAGTACCAAACCCAACTCCTATAATCTATTCCAAACCAAAAATTCATTTCTCCGACTATACAAGATGGATTCTTCATCCAGTTCGAATTCCTCCGACTTCGATAGCTACGCCGATATGGATTTCCATTCGAGCTCCGAGAACAGCGTCACCGGAATGGATCAACCAATTTCCCATCATCTATTTTGGATGAATTGGGGATGGGTTCGTAATATACTAAATCTCTAGAGACAAGAAGAAGGTGATCCATTCCATCCACCAAATTGTCCTCTTAACGATGAACCTGAAGCACTTACCGGCGAACCTATTCGAAACACCATTTTCTCGCTCATTTCTAGAGTATCTCGTCATGATTACATACTATCCCATATTTCGAATCTTGTTCATTCGCTCGTTCCAACTGTCAATCATCCCGGTATAATAGAAGAAGTCAACGAGCTTCGCGCTCGGGTAGTGGCTTTAGAAAATACGGTGCGAAGGTTACAAACACCAGCAGCAGCACCAGCAGCATAATCTGTATCACTATCAACAACGCCGACAGTACTTTTGTCACCCCCAAAATCTCAACATCACAAACTGTATCTCGGATATCAACATCACATACCTCAAAAACCTCATCGGAACTTCGAGTATGATCTTCGTTCTATATATCGTTCTACATCGATTATCTTCGCTTTACGTATCGTTTTACCTCATTTATCTTCGTTCGACCTGGCGATTATGTAATCTCTAATGCTTTAGAAGTTATGTAATCTAGTATTAACGATAAATCAAATGAGTTTAATACTTCATTGACTCATTGAATCTATGATTACATCTGAAGAAAATATATATGCAAGTATATTTTTATAAAGATTGTAATTAAAAATTCTTTCGTACAAACTGTTAATGATGAAAATATTTTAACGGGTGGGTAGTACCCGAGGAATATTTAGAATTCACATTAATAAGTTACGTTGTACATTCTCTAAATCTGATTCAACGGTCATTTACTATCCTACTTACAACTACCGATATACGTATCCGTTCACCACAGAATAACCATTTCTATTCAAATTTCATATTTGGATTTTGATCTATCAGAATCCAACAAGTGGCATAATGAAGAAAACATTGGACAAAAATAAAAAGTGTTAGAAACAAACGAATTAATTAATTGAAATTGTGATAGGATTTCACGCTAACTGTTCCGGCTAACTGTTCCCAGTTAACTGATTAACATTTAATTTATCGCAATTTACATTCTCGCAATTTTATTTATCATCATTTAATTTCTGTTATTTACTTTTACGCACTTTAAATAACGGGACACGTATGCAAGGTTTCGACTTATCATATCGACCCATCTATATATATATTTCGGAACAACCGTAGACACTCTATATGTGAAGGTGGGAGTTGGCTATACAGGGTCGGAGTTGATTTCAAAATATATATATACTTTGAGTTGTGATCGACACCGAGACCGGTATACGGGTCACGATACGTATTATTTAATTCGAATATTATATATTAAATTATATATGAATCATTGAACCATCGGACTATTGGACTGCTAACTTTGGACAATTAAAATGAATTAAATTAAAATATTGATTATAACATATGAAACTAAATAATTCTTCAAGTTTGCCACTTGATTTCATCCTAAACCTCATTTGTACTTCGACAATTATAATCCTCATTCAAATCTTTTCATGATTCTTGAAAACACCTCGATCGAGAAGTTGAACCAGCCGCACCTCGTTTACGGAAGAAAGATTTATGCATACAGTGATGCACCTGAAAAATTTTCGAAACCGAAGTTATAGTTAAAACGTATCCGCGTCGAATTCCTTATCATTCATTATCAAAACAATCATACGATTCCTTTTCAAGAAGCTAATTTTGTCACAGCTCCACTTCGACTTCTCAGTGAGACTACTCCTATTATAATCTCGATATTTATACTTTGTCCTTTCGCCGTTGTTACCAGAGAACCTTTTTCACAACATCATCAGCAGACGTACCAGCAACTCGTTATCTCTTTGGCGAGATCCGCAATCAGTATTTTGAAAATCTCGTAGAAATTCTCCCAGTTATACCGAGAACGACTATCCCTAAGAATTACATATTTCGAATGTGAAGTTCTGAAAAAAAATCCTGGACTATGAAGTAGTTCTTGAAATGCTGAAGAAGCAGCAAAAACTGTAAACGACTTTAACAGTCAAAAGTTTAATGATGAAGTACATTGTGTTGGTAAAGCTTAGAAAAAGAGGAGAGTTGGAACTGAAAAACGGATTGAGCAAAGTATGAAGGAGGATGTAGATAAATCACAAGAACTGAATCTGCTTTCAAAGGATTCAAACGATTCAGTGCCTGCTGAAACCATTAGTAAAAACCCTACCCCTTATCCTAAACCTTTCCCGATGATATTCTTCATCATCATCTGATCCTAGATATTATAAGATATCTTCATATCTTCCGTTATACATATTCTCCATATTTCTGGAAATATTTTCACAACTATTCTTATCTGAGAATATTTATCTCTCCGTAATATCTGCGTTACAATATAAAAGAAACTGTGTTAGTTTCTAAGTTCTAAAACCTTCAAGTTTAAAATAGGAATGTTCTGAAGCAGTGTTGGGAACTGATGCATGAATTAGTATAATATAATGAAACTTGATCAACTTCATTATATTACAGTAAGTCATGTTAAGTTTCTAATGAAATGTGATGATTCACAGTACCATCATCATGTGCCATGTTACACGGCTCTTACATTCTATCCAATTCTCAAACATAATAGGAACATGTCATCCTGACAGTTCTATCTTTTTCGGGGTATTCTGGTAATTTGACAAATCAAAATTTGTCCTATTACCATTTCTTTCTTAGAGCATTAGCTATACTCATTTCGAATCTCATATCTACAAATTCCGGACCATTACTCGCTTGACTCGAAGTCAGGAAGAGAAAACGAAAGTATGAAGCTTTGAAAAATAATGAAGAATACAAAGGCCGAAAATCACCCAGGATTTACAAACCGTGTATATCAATACGTATTGCAACGTAAAGACACTGGAGAATTAAAAATATTATAATTCCGAGGAAAGGATAGAAGTAAATAGATTCTTCTGGCGATAAATGAAAGAGAAGAATGAAAGATATGAAAGTTAGAAGTATAACAAGAATTAGAACGGGATGGAGCATTTAAAAGAATACTTTAAGGTATGAGTTGAAGGAGAAAGGATAGAAGATGTGAGTTGTGGAAATAAGGAAGAGAAGGAAATGGATTTATAGCAAAATATTCGACAAAGAAATCGAAACAGATCGCCGCACTAAATCAAAGAAGATCTTGATCGCCAAAGAACCAAATCTTATTACGTAAGATTTTCCATAAATTCCGGAAATCAATCCTAATCACGTCATCGGTTACAACAATTCTATATTTACTCATTTCACTCTTTTGTGATAGCTTCGCTCGTGCGTCTCACATAACCGAATCGTTTTATCTAAATCTTTCAATAATGATAAAATTTCATTATTACCTCATATTCGTCATGAAAACATTCCTATTGTTATTTATGACAACCTCTACCAAATTTCGAGGACGAAATTTCTTTAACGGGTGGGTACTGTAACGACCCGGAAATTTCCGACCAAATTTAAACTCTAATCTCTATATGGTTCCGACACGATAAGCAAAAACCCTAAAGTTGACCCGCACTTTTTCGATCGTTCTATACTTATAAGATTAATATTTACATAAATTAAACCTTACCAACATGATAAGTAATCCAAATTGTTGAGACTTATGTTTTCGAAAAGAGTTTTACACAACGTTTGACCGTCTAGTTTGACCGATGATATCACGAACTATACAATATATGATAATTATACGTTTGTGTATATATATGTATATATACATATTTAACATGATCTAAGAATGTTTTAATATCTCATTTTGTATTAATAACAATAAGTTATAAGTATATTTTGAAACTACTAACTTAAGTTTTCAAAACGATAACCATACGTAACGTTATTTGACTTAAATACTTATGACCTATAATGTTTATACATATATCGTATAAGTAATGTATTTAATCACTTTTAAAGACTTAAATACATAAAACAATATAAGTATATTTACAAAAGATAGCTATATTTGAATCCTCGTTCCATTTTCTCAAAGATTTCTATACGTATACATAGGGTATATGTACCCGTATCATACGCAGCTTCTAGATGTATTTACTATTGGTATATACCAATAAAAATCTGCTCCTTAGCAGCCTTAAATGATTAAGAAACATGTGGAACCAACCATTTGTCAAGTAGCATGAATTATTTAGCAAGAAAACAAAGTTAGGTATTTTTTTTTCCTTTATAACCTAAAAACGTTTTTATGCATGCACACCATTTCTTCACCCCATTTTCTCATACTTACACTTCCATTTCTCTCTCAAAATACTCTTAACTTCATACTTGATCATCTCTAAGCATTTTCCCCATCATTTAGCTTCAAAAACAACACTTAAACCTCATAAGAAAAACCTTACAAAAACACTTCAAGAAATCCTTCCAAGAACACAAACTTACTTCCAATCTTTCATCCAATTCCATCACCCTTTTGGTTCTAGCTTTTTACTCCTCTTTTACAGCAACCTTGTCCAAGGAACTTGAGGTAGTAACTATGTTCATAACTTTATTCGATTCATATATATATAGCTATCATATTTTGTGGTATACAATTTTAACAACAAGAACATAGTTTGAAAGTTTTCAAACTTGTTTGCAAACTAAATAGATCCTTCTAACTTAACTTTTAAAATACTTCAAGACCTGTAATATAACTTAAGTATATGCTAATTTAACAAGGTATAACTTGGTTTTTCAAAGAACACCTTAAAAACTGTTTTTACGACGTCGGAGTGCAACCGGGGGCTGTTTTGGGTTGGATAATTAAAAACCATCTTAAACTTTGAATTGGAAGTTTATTCTCTGGAAAAATGATTTTTACTATAAATATGTTAACACATAAAAATTTCATGATTTAATTCAAAGTATAAGTATTTTTAGAAAAATGGTCATTAAATGATATTTTTTGTAACAAAAATGTTTAACTTCATAAGTTTCACTAAAGTTTCACCTATGCCGTGTGATTTTGAATACAAACTAAGGTATTTACAGTTCATAGTCTTAAAGAGGGACTCGATCCAAGGAGATGGCAAGTTGAATCAACGAAAACGGAGTTGTAACGAAGAAACTATGACCGAAACAAAATCGGATATCCAAGACTAGTTTAGCCACGAAAATAATTGGGAAAAATTAAATAAATCACATCTTTTTAAGATAACATGATATTTTATATATATGTACTTATAATTCAATTTTATATGGTTCAGGATTACCCGTAAACAACACGAGAAGATTAATCATAAGATCCCATGATTGTACGCAACACGTCATTTGACAACACCGGTACTTTATGTACGCAACACGTCATTTGACAACACCGGTACCGTGGGTCAAGATTAATCTCGACCAATACATATACGATGGGGGTTTTATTATTTCGTTGGGGGTTTATTAAACATCTAAAAATGAACCATTAAAATTGAATTACTAACATCGAACTGCTAACTACGGACTAAGGAATTATTAAAAGTATTAAAAGTATAACAAGTATATATATGTGACGTTTGTTTAAAAAGAAAAGGTATTGATATATTATATATGGATAGGTTCGTGATATCAACCGGAGACCAAGTCAAAATATATATATCTTCAAGACGAAAGTGAGTATATAGTCCCTTTTAAACTCTAAATATTTTTGGGCTGAGAATACATGCGCTGTTTTTATAAATGATTTACGTTATGGACACAAGTAACTGAAAAATATATTCTACGTTGAGTTGTACCACTGGCATATTTCCCTGTAGCTTGGTAACTAATATTTACAGCGGTATTGTAAAAGCGAATCCTGTTGATAGATCTATCGGGCCTGACAACCCCAACCGGACTGGACGACCAGTATTCAACGGTTGCACAGTACTTCGTTTTGTGACTACACTTGGTACGGTGTAGTAAGATTTCATATTAAAGGGAATATGCGACGTGATTGAATGTTAAGTATGGTTACCAAGTGCTCAACCACTTAGAATATTTTTATGAAAATGTTTATATATGAAATCTTGTGGTCTACATCTATATATATATCGCTGCCGGCATTAAACCTATATCTCACCAACTTTATGTTGACATTTTAAAGCATGTTATTCTCAGGTATGAATTAAGTCTTCCGCTGTGCATTAGCTCGTACTAAGGATACTACTTGAGGCTATTAAGGACTTATATCATAAGGCGTTGCATTCGAGTCATTGAAGTTCATAGAGACTATTATTAAGTAAATGGCGGTTTATGTCATTTGAATATTATGAAATGTCAGGCGATTATGTCAATTCTGGATGTAACTATAGATTGCCTTTTAAGAATAAATGCAACGTTTGTAAGATGTATCATATAGAGGGCAAGTACCTCGCAATGTTATCAACTATTGTAATTCGTTTGTAATCAATATGGACAACGTCCGGATGATTAGTTTCGGATCCTTTCACACCAATAGCTCGTGCTCCTTACAGACTCGCACCCAGCGAGATGAAAGAACTACAAAGCCAATTACAAGAACTTTTAGAGCGTGGTTTCATTCGACCAAGCACATCACCGTGGGGAGCTCCTGTTTTGTTTGTCAAGAAGAAAGATGGTACATTCAGGTTGTGTATCGACTACCGAGAGTTGAACAAACTTACCATCAAGAACCGCTACCCACTACCGAGAATCGATGACTTATTTGATCAACTACAAGGCTCGTCTGTTTATTCAAAGATTGACTTACGTTCCGGGTATCATCAAATGCGGGTGAAAGAAGATGATATTCCAAAGACTGCTTTCAGAACACGTTACGGTCATTACGAGTTTATGGTCATGCCGTTTGGTTTAACTAATGCACCAGCTGTGTTCATGGACCTTATGAACCGAGTGTGTGGACCATACCTTGACAAGTTTGTCATTGTTTTCATTGATGACATACTTATTTACTCAAAGAATGACCAAGAACACGGTGAACATTTGAGAAAGGTGTTAGAAGTATTGAGGAAGGAAGAATTGTACGCTAAGTTTTCAAAGTGTGCATTTTGGTTGGAAGAAGTTCAATTCCTCGGTCACATAGTGAACAAAGAAGGTATTAAGGTGGATCCGGCAAAGATAGAAACTGTTGAAAAGTGGGAAACCCCGAAAACTCCGAAACACATACGCCAGTTTTTAGGACTAGCTGGTTACTACAGAAGGTTCATCCAAGACTTTTCCAGAATAACAAAACCCTTGACTGCATTAACGCATAAAGGGAAGAAATTTGAATGGAATGATGAACAAGAGAAAGCGTTTCAGTTATTGAAGAAAAAGCTAACTACGGCACCTATATTGTCATTGCCTGAAGGGAATGATGATTTTGTGATTTATTGTGATGCATCAAAGCAAGGTCTCGGTTGTGTATTAATGCAACGAACGAAGGTGATTGCTTATGCGTCTAGACAATTGAAGATTCACGAACAAAATTATACGACGCATGATTTGGAATTAGGCGCGGTTGTTTTTGCATTAAAGACTTGGAGGCACTACTTATATGGGGTCAAAAGTATTATATATACCGACCACAAAAGTCTTCAACACATATTTAATCAGAAACAACTGAATATGAGGCAGCGTAGGTGGATTGAATTATTGAATGATTACGACTTTGAGATTCGTTACCACCCGGGGAAGGCAAATGTGGTAGCCGATGCCTTGAGCAGGAAGGACAGAGAACCCATTCGAGTAAAATCTATGAATATAATGATTCATAATAACCTTACTACTCAAATAAAGGAGGCGCAACAAGGAGTTTTAAAAGAGGGAAATTTAAAGGATGAAATACCCAAAGGATCGGAGAAGCATCTTAATATTCGGGAAGATGGAACCCGGTATAGGGCTGAAAGGATTTGGGTACCAAAATTTGGAGATATGAGAGAAATGGTACTTAGAGAAGCTCATAAAACCAGATACTCAATACATCCTGGAACGGGGAAGATGTACAAGGATCTCAAGAAACATTTTTGGTGGCCGGGTATGAAAGCCGATGTTGCTAAATACGTAGGAGAATGTTTGACGTGTTCTAAGGTCAAAGCTGAGCATCAGAAACCATCAGGTCTACTACAACAACCTGAAATCCTGGAATGGAAATGGGAAAACATTACCATGGATTTCATCACTAAATTGCCAAGGACTGCAAGTGGTTTTGATACTATTTGGGTAATAGTTGATCGTCTCACCAAATCAGCACACTTCCTGCCAATAAGAGAAGATGACAAGATGGAGAAGTTAGCACGACTGTATTTGAAGGAAGTCGTCTCCAGACATGGAATACCAATCTCTATTATCTCTGATAGGGATGGCAGATTTATTTCAAGATTCTGGCAGACATTACAGCAAGCATTAGGAACTCGTCTAGACATGAGTACTGCCTATCATCCACAAACTGATGGGCAGAGCGAAAGGACGATACAAACGCTTGAAGACATGCTACGAGCATATGTTATTGATTTTGGAAACAGTTGGGATCGACATCTACCGTTAGCAGAATTTTTCTACAACAACAGCTACCATTCAAGCATTGAGATGGCGCCGTTTGAAGCACTTTATGGTAGAAAGTGCAGGTCTCCGATTTGTTGGAGTGAAGTGGGGGATAGACAGATTACGGGTCCGGAGATTATACAAGAAACTACCGAGAAGATCATCCAAATTCAACAACGGTTGAAAACCGCCCAAAGTCGACAAAAGAGCTACGCGGAAATTAAAAGAAAAGATATAGAATTTGAAATTGGAGAGATGGTCATGCTTAAAGTTGAACCTTGGAAAGGCGTTGTTCGATTTGGTAAACGAGGGAAATTAAATCCAAGGTATATTGGACCATTCAAGATTATTGATCGTGTCGGACCAGTAGCATACCGACTTGAGTTACCTCAACAACTCGCGGCTGTACATAACACTTTCCACGTCTCGAATTTGAAGAAATGTTTTGCTAAAGAAGATCTCACTATTCCGTTAGATGAAATCCAAATCAACGAAAAACTTCAATTCATCGAAGAACCCGTTAAAATAATGGATCGTTAAGGTTCGATGGAATGCTCGTAGAGGACCCGAGTTCACCTGGGAGCATGAAGATCAGATGAAGAAGAAATACCCGCATCTCTTTCCAGAAGATTCGTCAACACCTTCAACAGCTTAAAATTTCGGGACGAAATTTATTTAACGGGTAGGTACTGTAGTGACCCGAACTTTTCCATGTTTATATATATTAATTGAGATTGATATTTACATGATTAAATGTTTCCAACATATTAAGCAATCAAACTTGTTAAGACTTGATTAATTGAAATATGTTTCATATAGACAATTGACCACCCAAGTTGACCGGTGATTCACGAACGTTAAAACTTGTAAAAACTATATGATGACATATATATGGATATATATATAGTTAACATGATACTATGATAAGTAAACATATCATTAAGTATATTAACAATGAACTACATATGTAAAAACAAGACTACTAACTTAATGATTTTTAAACGAGACATATATGTAACGATTATCGTTGTAAAGACATTTAATGTATATATATCATATTAAGAGATATTCATACATGATAATATCATGATAATATAATAATTTAAAATCTCATTTGATATTATAAACATTGGGTTAACAACATTTAACAAGATCATTAACCTAAAGGTTTCAAAACAACACTTACATGTAACGACTAACGATGACTTAACGACTCAGTTAAAATGTATATACATGTAGTGTTTTAATATGTATTTATACACTTTTGAAAGACTTCAATACACTTATCAAAATACTTCTACTTAACAAAAATGCTTACAATTACATCCTCGTTCAGTTTCATCAACAATTCTACTCGAATGCACCCGTATTCGTACTCGTACAATACACAGCTTTTAGATGTATGTACTATTGGTATATACACTTCAATGATCAGCTCTTAGCAGCCCATGTGAGTCACCTAACACATGTGGGAACCATCATTTGGCAACTAGCATGAAATATCTCATAAAATTACAAAAATATGAGTAATCATTCATGACTTATTTACATGAAAACAAAATTACATATCCTTTATATCTAATCCATACACCAACGACCAAAAACACCTACAAAAACTTTCATTCTTCAATTTTCTTCATCTAATTGATTTCTCTCAAGTTCTATCTTCAAGTTCTAAGTGTTCTTCATTAATTCCAAAAGTTCTAGTTTCATAAAATCAAGAATACTTTCAAGTTTGCTAGCTCACTTCCAATCTTGTAAGGTGATCATCCAACCTCAAGAAATCTTTGTTTCTTACAGTAGGTTATCATTCTAATACAAGGTAATAATCATATTCAAACTTTGGTTCAATTTCTATAACTATAACAATCTTATTTCAAGTGATGATCTTACTTGAACTTGTTTTCGTGTCATGATTCTGCTTCAAGAACTTCGAGCCATCCAAGGATCCATTGAAGCTAGATCCATTTTTCTCTTTTCCAGTAGGTTTATCCAAGGAACTTAAGGTAGTAATGATGTTCATAACATCATTCGATTCATACATATAAAGCTATCTTATTTGAAGGTTTAAACTTGTAATCACTAGAACATAGTTTAGTTAATTCTAAACTTGTTCACAAACAAAAGTTAATCCTTCTAACTTGACTTTTAAAATCAACTAAACACATGTTCTATATCTATATGATATGCTAACTTAATGATTTAAAACCTGGAAACACGAAAAACACCGTAAAACCGGATTTACGCCGTCGTAGTAACACCGCGGGCTGTTTTGGGTTAGTTAATTAAAAACTATGATAAACTTTGATTTAAAAGTTGTTATTCTGAGAAAATGATTTTTATTATGAACATGAAACTATATCCAAAAATTATGGTTAAACTCAAAGTGTAAGTATGTTTTCTAAAATGGTCATCTAGACGTCGTTCTTTCGACTGAAATGACTACCTTTACAAAAATGACTTGTAACTTATTTTTCCGACTATAAACCTATACTTTTCTGTTTAGATTCATAAAATAAAGTTCAATATGAAACCATAGCAATTTGATTCACTCAAAACGGATTTAAAATGAAGAAGTTATGGGTAAAACAAGATTGGATAATTTTTCTCATTTTAGCTACGTGAAAATTGGTAACAAATCTATTCCAACCATAACTTAATCAACTTGTATTGTATATTATGTAATCTTGAGATACCATAGACACGTATACAACGTTTCGACCTATCATGTCGACACATCTATATATATTTCGGAACAACCATAGACACTCTATATGTGAATGTTGGAGTTAGCTATACAGGGTTGAGGTTGATTCCAAAATATATATAGTTTGAGTTGTGATCAATACTGAGATACGTATACACTGGGTCGTGGATTGATTCAAGATAATATTTATCGATTTATTTCTGTACATCTAACTGTGGACAACTAGTTGTAGGTTACTAACGAGGACAGCTGACTTAATAAACTTAAAACATCAAAATATATTAAAAGTGTTGTAAATATATTTTAAACATACTTTGATATATATGTATATATTGTTATAGGTTCGTGAATCAACCAGTGGCCAAGTCTTACTTCCCGACGAAGTAAAAATCTGTGAAAGTGAGTTATAGTCCCACTTTTAAAATCTAATATTTTTGGGATGAGAATACATGCAGGTTTTTTAAATGATTTAAAAAATAGACACAAGTACGTGAAACTACATTCTATGGTTGAATTATCGAAATCGAATATGCCCCTTTTTTATTAAGTCTGGTAATCTAAGAATTAGGGAACAGACACCCTAATTGACGCGAATCCTAAAGATAGATCTATTGGGCCTAACAAACCCCATCCAAAGTACCGGATGCTTTAGTACTTCGAAATTTATATCATATCCGAAGGGTGTCCCGGAATGATGGGGATATTCTTATATATATGCATCTTGTTAATGTCGGTTACCAGGTGTTCACCATATGAATGATTTTTATCTCTATGTATGGGATGTGTATTGAAATATGAAATCTTGTGGTCTATTGTTACGATTTGATATATATAGGTTAAACCTATAACTCACCAACATTTTTGTTGACGTTTAAAGCATGTCTATTCTCAGGTGAATACTAAGAGCTTCCGCTGTTGCATACTAAAATAAGGACAAGATTTGGAGTCCATGTTTGTATGATATTGTGTAAAAACTGCATTCAAGAAACTGATTTCGATGTAACATATTTGTATTGTAAACCATTATGTAATGGTCGTGTGTAAACAGGATATTTTAGATTATCATTATTTGATAATCTACGTAAAGCTTTTTAAACCTTTATTTATGAAATAAAGGTTATGGTTTGTTTTAAAAATGAATGCAGTCTTTGAAAAACGTCTCATATAGAGGTCAAAACCTCGCAACGAAATCAATTAATATGGAACGTTTTTAATCAATAAGAACGGGACATTTCAAATTTAAGCATGACCATCTCTCCAATTTCAAATTCTATATCTTTTCTTTTAATGTCAGCGTAGCTCTTTTGTCGACTTTGGGCGGTTTTCAACCGTTGTTGAATTTGGATGATCTTCTCGGTAGTTTCTTGTATAATCTCCGGACCCGTAATCTGTCTATCCCCCACTTCACTCCAACAAATCGGAGACCTGCACTTTCTACCATAAAGTGTTTCAAACGGCGCCATCTCAATGCTTGAATGGTAGCTGTTGTTGTAGGAAAATTCTGCTAACGGTAGATGTCGATCCCAACTGTTTCCGAAATCAATAACACATGCTCGTAGCATGTCTTCAAGCATTTGTATCGTCCTTTCGCTCTGCCCATCAGTTTGTGGATGATAGGCAGTACTCATGTCTAGACGAGTTCCTAATGCTTGCTGTAATGTCTGCCAGAATCTTGAAATAAATCTGCCATCCCTATCAGAGATAATAGAGATTGGTATTCCATGTCTGGAGACGACTTCCTTCAAATACAGTCATGCTAACTTCTCCATCTTGTCATCTTCTCTTATTGGTAGGAAGTGTGCTGATTTGGTGAGACGATCAACTATTACCCAAATAGTATCAAAACCACTTGCAGTCCTTGGCAATTTAGTGATGAAATCCATGGTAATGTTTTCCCATTTCCATTCCGGGATTTCGGGTTGTTGAAGTAGACCTGATGGTTTCTGATGCTCAGCTTTGACCTTAGAACACGTCAAACATTCTCCTACGTATTTAGCAACATCGGCTTTCATACCCGGCCACCAAAAATGTTTCTTGAGATCCTTGTACATCTTCCCCGTTCCTGGATGTATTGAGTATCTGGTTTTATGAGCTTCTCTAAGTACCATTTCTCTCATATCTCCAAATTTTGGTACCCAAATCCTTTCAGCCCTATACCGGGTTCCGTCTTCCCGAATATTAAGATGCTTCTCCGATCCTTTGGGTATTTCATCCTTTAAATTTCCCACTTTTAAAACTCCTTGTTGCGCCTCCTTTATTTGAGTAGTAAGGTTATTATGAATCATTATATTCATAGATTTTACTCGAATGGGTTCTCTGTCCTTCCTGCTCAAGGCATCGGCTACCACATTTGCCTTCCCCGGGTGGTTACGAATCTCAAAGTTGTAATCATTCAATAATTCAATCCACCTACGCTGCCTCATATTCAGTTGTTTCTGATTAAATATGTGTTGAAGACTTTTGTGGTCGGTATATATAATACTTTTGACCCCATATAAGTAGTGCCTCCAAGTCTTTAATGCAAAAACAACCGCGCCTAATTCCAAATCATGCGTCGTATAATTTTGTTCGTGAATCTTCAATTGTCTAGACGCATAAGCAATCACCTTCGTTCGTTGCATTAATACACAACCGAGACCTTGCTTTGATGCGTCACAATAAATCACAAAATCATCATTCCCTTCAGGCAATGACAATATAGGTGCCGTAGTTAGCTTTTTCTTCAATAACTGAAATGCTTTCTCTTGTTCATCATTCCATTCAAATTTCTTCCCTTTAAACGTTAATCCAGTCAAGGGTTTTGCTATTCTGGAAAAGTCTTGGATGAACCTTCTGTAGTAACCAGCTAGTCCTAAAAACTGGCGTATGTGTTTCGGAGTTTTCGGGGTTTCCCACTTTTCAACAGTTTCTATCTTTGCCGGATCTACTTTAATACCTTCTTTGTTCACTATGTGACCGAGGAATTGAACTTCTTCCAACCAAAATGCACACTTTGAAAACTTAGCGTACAATTCTTCCTTCCTCAATACTTCTAACACCTTTCTCAAATGTTCACCGTGTTCTTGGTCATTCTTTGAGTAAATAAGTATGTCATCAATGAAAACAATGACAAACTTGTCAAGGTATGGTCCACACACCCAGTTCATAAGGTCCATGAACACAGCTGGTGCATTAGTTAAACCAAACGGCATGACCATAAACTCGTAATGACCGTAACGTGTTCTGAAAGCAGTCTTTGGAATATCATCTTCTTTCACCCGCATTTGATGATACCCGGAACGTAAGTCAATCTTTGAATAAACAGACGAGCCTTGTAGTTGATCAAATAAGTCATCGATTCTCGGTAGTGGGTAGCGGTTCTTGATGGTAAGTTTGTTCAACTCTCGGTAGTCGATACATAACCTGAATGTACCATCTTTCTTCTTGACAAACAAAACAGGAGCTCCCACGGTGATGTGCTTGGTCGAATGAAACCACGCTCTAAAAGTTCTTGTAATTGGCTTTGCAGTTCTTTCATCTCGCTGGGTGCGAGTCTGTAAGGAGCACGAGCTATTGGTGCAGCTCCTGGTACAAGATCTATTTGAAATTCAACGGATCGATGTGGGGGTAATCCCGGTAATTCTTTCGGAAATACATCGGGAAATTCTTTTGCAATGGGAACATCATTGATGCTCTTTTCTTCAGTTTGTACTTTCTCGACGTGTGCTAGAACAGCATAGCAACCTTTTCTTATTAGTTTTTGTGCCTTCAAATTACTAATAAGATGTAGCTTCGTGTTGCCCTTTTCTCCGTACACCATTAAGGGTTTTCCTTTTTCTCGTATAATGCGAATTGCATTTTTGTAACAAACGATCTCTGCTTTCACTTCTTTCAACCAGTCCATACCGATTATCACATCAAAACTCCCTAACTCTACTGGTATCAAATCAATCTTAAATGTTTCGCTAACCAGTTTAATTTCTCGATTCCGACATATATTATCTGCTGAAATTAATTTACCATTTGCTAATTCGAGTAAAAATTTACTATCCAAAGGCGTCAATGGACAACTTAATTTAGCACAAAAATCTCTACTCATATAGCTTCTATCCGCACCCGAATCAAATAAAACGTAAGCAGATTTATTGTCAATAAGAAACGTACCCGTAACAAGCTCCGGGTCTTCCTGTGCCTCTGCCGCATTAATATTGAAAACTCTTCCGCGGCCTTGTCCATTCGTGTTCTCCTGGTTCGGACAATTTCTAATAATGTGGCCCGGTTTTCCACATTTATAACAAACTACATTGGCATAACTTGCTCCGACACTACTTGCTCCGCCATTACTCTTTCCGACACCATTTGTTCCTTTCGTTCTATTAACCCCTGGTCCGTAGACCTCACACTTCGCCGCGCTATGACCATTTCTTTTACACTTGTTGCAAATTTTGGTGCAGAACCCCGAGTGATACTTTTCACACCTTTGGCATAGCTGCTTCTGATTGTTGTTGTTGTTGTTGTGGTTATTATTGTTGTTGGGATGATTGTTGTAGTTGCTGTTGTTGTTGTTGTTGTTGTTGTTGTTGTTGGGCCGTTTGTTGTAGTTGTGATTGATGTTGCGATTGTTGGGATAATTGTTGCGATTATTGTTGTAATTGCTGTTGTTGTTGTATTGGTGATTCTTATCACCGTTTTCCTCCCACTTTCTTTTGACTTGCTTCACATTGGCCTCTTCAACAGTCTGTTCTTTAATTCTTTCTTCAATCTGGTTCACTAGTTTGTGAGCCATTCTACATGCCTGTTGTATGGAGGCGGGCTCGTGTGAACTTATATCTTCTTGGATTCTTTCCGGTAATCCTTTCACAAATGCGTCGATCTTCTCTTCCTCATCTTCGAATGCTCCCGGACACAATAGGCACAATTCTGTGAATCGTCTTTCGTACGTGGTAATATCAAATCCTTGGGTTCGTAACCCTCTAAGTTCTGTCTTGAGTTTATTGACCTCGGTTCTGGGACGGTACTTCTCGTTCATCAAGTGCTTGAATGCTGACCACGGTAGTGCGTATGCATCGTCTTGTCCCACTTGCTCTAGATAGGTATTCCACCATGTTAACGCAGAACCTGTGAAGGTATGCGTAGCGTACTTCACTTTGTCCTCTTCAGTACACTTACTTATGGCAAACACCGATTCGACCTTCTCGGTCCACCGTTTCAATCCGATCGGTCCTTCGGTTCCATCAAATTCCAAAGGTTTGCAGGCAGTGAATTCTTTGTAGGTGCATCCTACACGATTTCCTGTACTGCTAGATCCAAGGTTATTGTTGGTATGTAGCGCAGCCTGTACTGCGGCTATGTTTGAAGCTAGAAAAGTACGGAATTCCTCTTCATTCATATTCACGGTGTGTCGAGTAGTCGGTGCCATTTCCTTCAAAATAGTCAAATGGAACAAGTTAATCATACAGAATATTAAGAGTAGTTAATAGTATTTCGTAGCATAATATGAACTCATTTATAAAAGCTTTTTCTTCATATTAGCATTTTATAAGTTTAAATTCGGGTAGTACCTACCCGTTAAGTTCATACTTAGTAGCTAATATACAATTCAACTACTACAATTCTATATGAAAAACTGATTATAATAATATTTCGCGTTCAAACTTTTACACAATATTTTACAAACTTACAATACCGCTTATTTTACATATAGCATGAAATATAGCACACAATAAATTTAATACAAGATGGTTGTGAAGATAATTCTAGCTAGTACACAAGTCGTTCAGTAAAGGCAATAAAGACACGTAATTCATACGTCCAGAAACAAGTCATGCATTCTGGTTTTACTAGGATTACTTCCCATCCTTGGTCTTGTGGAACATAACCGTTATGGCCGTTGATAAGACAGCGTGTTGTAACGTCGTCAAAGGGACGAGGGTTACGTAATGTCCAACAGTCCCGTAACAATCTAAAAACCTCATTTCTTACCCCAATTACCGACTCCGTCACTTGTGGGAACGTTTTGTTTAATAGTTGTAGCCCGATGTTCTTGTTCTCACTTTGGTGAGAAGCGAACATTACTAATCCGTAAGCATAACATGCTTCTTTATGTTGCATGTTAGCCGCTTTTTCTAAATCACGAAGTCCAATATTCGGATATATTGAGTCAAAATAATTTCTTAACCCATTGCGTAAAATAGCATTTGGGTTCCCCGCAATATATGCGTCAAGGTAAACACATCGTAACTTATGGATTTCCCAATGTGATATCCCCCATCTTTCGAACGAAAGCCTTTTATAAACCAAGGCATTCTTGGAACGTTCTTCGAATGTCTTACAAACTGATCTCGCCTTAAATAGTTGTGCCGAAGAATTCTGACCGACTCTAGACAAGATTTCATCAATCATGTCTCTGGGTAGGTCTCTTAAAATATTGGGTTGTCTATCCATTTTGTGTTTTTATACTGTAAAATAGACAAGAGTTAGATTCATAAAAAAAAATACTTATTAATACAAGCAATTTTTACATATATCATAAAGCATAAGCACACTATATTACATATATTACACCACACGAATACAAATATCTTATTCCGACTCGCTTGTTTCTTCTTCTTCGGTTTTGGTTCGTTTTGCCAAGTTTCTAGGGATATATGATGTTCCCCTAATACGAGCCGTCGTTTTCCACATTGGTTTAGAAAAACCTGGTGGTTTAGAGGTTCCCGGGTCATTGTTACAACTTAAGGACTTCGGGGGTTGACGATACATATAAAGTTCATCGGGGTTGGAATTAGATTTCTCTATTTGTATGCCCTTTCCCTTATTATTTTCTTTTGTCTTTTTAAATTCAGTTGGGGTAATTTCTATAACATCATCGGAATTCTCGTCGGAATCCGATTCATCGGAGAATTGGTAATCCTCCCAATATTTTGCTTCCTTGGCGGAAACACCATTGACCATAATTAACCTTGGTCAGTTGGTTGAGGATTTTCTTCTACTTAACCGTTTTATTATTTCCCCCACCGGTTCTATTTCTTCATCCGGTTCCGATTCTTCTTCCGATTCCGATTCTTCTTCCGGTTCCGACTCTTCTTCCGGTTCCTCTTCGGGAACTTGTGAATCAGTCCACGAATCATTCCAATTTACATTTGACTCTTCATTATTATTAGGTGAGTCAATGGGACTTGTTCTAGAGGTAGACATCTATCACATAATATCAAACGCGTTAAGAGATTAATATATCACATAATATTCACATGTTAAAAATATATAGTTTCCAACAAAATTTGTTAAGCAATCATTTTTCAAGTAAACACGGTCGAAGTCCAGACTCACTAATGCATCCTAACAAACTCGATAAGACACACTAATGCAAAATTCTGGTTCTCTAAGACCAACGCTCGGATACCAACTGAAATGTCCCGTTCTTATTGATTAAAAACGTTCCATATTAATTGATTTCGTTGCGAGGTTTTGACCTCTATATGAGACGTTTTTCAAAGACTGCATTCATTTTTAAAACAAACCATAACCTTTATTTCATCAATAAAGGTTTAAAAAGCTTTACGTAGATTATCAAATAATGATAATCTAAAATATCCTGTTTACACACGACCATTACATAATGGTTTACAATACAAATATGTTACAACAAAATAAGTTTCTTGAATGCAGTTTTTACACAATATCATACAAGCAAGGACTCCAAATCTCGTCCTTATTTAAATATGCGACAGCGGAAGCTCTTAATAATCACCTGAGAATAAACATGCTTAAAACGTCAACAAAAATGTTGGTGAGTTATAGGTTTAACCTATATATATCAAATCATAATAATAGACCACAAGATTTCATATTTCAATACACATCCCATACATAGAGATAAAAATCATTCATATGGTGAACACCTGGTAATCGACATTAACAAGATGCATATATAAGAATATCCCCATCATTCCGGGACACCCTTCGGATATGATATAAATTTCGAAGTACTAAAGCATCCGGTACTTTGGATGGGGTTTGTTAGGCCCAATAGATCTATCTTTAGGATTCGCGTCAATTAGGGTGTTTGTTCCCTAATTCTTAGATTACCAGACTTAATAAAAAGGGGCATATTCGATTTCGATAATTCAACCATAGAATGTAGTTTCACGTACTTGTGTCTATTTTGTAAATCATTTATAAAACCTGCATGTATTCTCATCCCAAAAATATTAGATTTTAAAAGTGGGACTATAACTCACTTTCACAGATTTTTACTTCGTCGGGAAGTAAGACTTGGCCACTGGTTGATTCACGAACCTATAACAATATATACATATATATCAAAGTATGTTCAAAATATATTTACAACACTTTTAATATATTATGATGTTTTAAGTTTATTAAGTCAGCTGTCCTCGTTAGTAACCTACAACTAGTTGTCCACAGTTAGATGTACATAAATAAATCGATAAATATTATCTTGAATCAATCCACGACCCAGTGTATACGTATCTCAGTGTTGATCACAACTCAAACTATATATATTTTGGAATCAACCTCAACCCTGTATAGCTAACTCCAACATTCACATATAGAGTGTCTATGGTTGTTCCGAAATATATATAGATGTGTCGACATGATAGGTCGAAACATTGTATACGTGTCTATGGTATCTCAAGATTACATAATATACAATACAAGTTGATTAAGTTATGGTTGGAATAGATTTGTTACCAATTTTCACGTAGCTAAAATGAGAAAAATTATCCAATCTTGTTTTACCCATAACTTCTTCATTTTAAATCCGTTTTGAGTGAATCAAATTGCTATGGTTTCATATTGAACTCTATTTTATGAATCTAAACAGAAAAAGTATAGGTTTATAGTCAGAAAAATAAGTTACAAGTCATTTTTGTAAAGGTAGTCATTTCAGTCGAAAGAACGACGTCTAGATGACCATTTTAGAAAACATACTTCCACTTTGAGTTTAACCATAATTTTTGGATATAGTTTCATGTTCATAATAAAAATCATTTTCTCAGAATAACAACTTTTAAATCAAAGTTTATCATAGTTTTTAATTAACTAACCCAAAACAGCCCGCGGTGTTACTACGACGGCGTAAATCCGGTTTTACGGTATTTTTCGTGTTTCCAGATTTTAAATCATTAAGTTAGCATATCATATAGATATAGAACATGTGTTTAGTTGATTTTAAAAGTCAAGTTAGAAGGATTAACTTTTGTTTGCGAACAAGTTTAGAATTAACTAAACTATGTTCTAGTGATTACAAGTTTAAACCTTCGAATAAGATAGCTTTATATGTATGAATAGAATGATGTTATGAATATCATTACTACCTTAAGTTCCTTTGATAAACCTACTGGAAAATAGAAAAATGGATCTAGCTTCAACGGATCCTTGGATGGCTCGAAGTTCTTGAAGCAGAATCATGACACGAAAACAAGTTCAAGTAAG